>NC_142735.1:24810000-24850000 GCF_051943395.1 Hippocampus bargibanti | reverse complement strand
CTGGTGAGCAACATTGCGGTTGTGCGAACCACAACTAAACGGAGCCAAGGGCCCGATGTCGTGACGCTACATATCTGTGGGTGGAAATGGGGCGTGGCTAAAGCCTTTGCTACAATCTTGCTTAAGATGACATCACTCGGTCCGTTTCCAAAAGTCGCCATCAAAGAGAAAGCGCTTGTGTGTTTGCGCGGAATCCTGGCGGGTCAGCAAGAGGTCGCCCGAGCGTGCGACATAGAATCTTCTTCTGGGAATGTCGGCGTTGTCTCCTCGCGACTTTCTCACGCTCTCTTCGTTATCTGTGCACCATGCATACCATAACCTGCAATGTCAAATGCCATATTTGAATAAATAAAGGGCATAAAAATAAATGTGGAGGAAACAAAGATGGTGGATTGGAAAAGAGGAGCGAGTTTAGCCACGCCGCACCAAAATGAAGCCTAGTTTCATCGTCCGAGCCACTTCGGATGGATCGGGAATCCGTCCGTAGCGGAATGGAAAACAAAGTCATCACCGGGTCATTTTCCTCAATTGCCTTCGCAAATGAGTCACCTTTTAGAGGCGATGTGAAGATAAAACAAACAGTCGGACGGCGTACACCGTCGCGCACACGCTCCTACACGTGGCCGGCGGTAGCGAGACGACTTGTTTTGGCGAGCGTCCGCATCGCTGAGCTTAAGCAAAACAGACTCTGTCGAAGTCGGGCGGTGGGCCAAAGATGCTGCATGCTTCTGGTCAGCTCCGCTATTCATAGAAGCCCGCAAATGTAGAACTCAGCACGGGTGTGTGAGTGTCACGGCGAGGCGAGATCATCAATCTGAACGAAACGGCCCACAAACAGATCAGAGGCGGGCATTCCTCCGGGTCCCTGAATGCATCGCGAGGAAGCCGTGAACACATACAAACAGTCATAGCTGTGGTTTTGGGATGTCCCGCGGGGACGATTCAGCCCCTGAACTTGCACTGACCCGCAGGCTTGAAGGACAAAGGAAAAGAAAGTGCACCTCCATTTTTGGGCACGGCAGCGGGCGCACCGGGCCAAAAAACGGCAACTTGGTTGACGTTTGGCCCAAAAAGTCTCCACCTGCCATGACGCTAGGACAAGTGCGACGATCAGGTGAGTGAATCGGCTAACGCGCGTGTGGCAGTTTTACGGCCTGAACGGAATAGCAAACAGATGAGACGGGAGTCAAGTTGAGGACGCACGGGAGGATTACGGCGCTGATTTACAGCAGACGGCTTCTGGCGACTGCGGGAGGCCTGATTAGAGGTTTGGACGCGTTGCGTCGGGGAGGCAGGAGCATCTTGTAACTGCCGTGTTTTGACCTCCTCACCTCGCAGACGCGGCTAGCGATGTATCGGAGGTTCGGGCGGCTTTATGAATGCCACTGCAAAGTTGACTGAAGATTGCTGTCATGGAGTCTGCCAAATATGAATCATGAGAAAAAATAAAATTGCCAGGTCTACAAATTTAAGCTTCAATAATCATAAAACAAAATGATGACAGACCCCGAACTCTCTGATGCTGTGAGCCTGAACGTGCCAAAATCACACCCCCTTCAATTGGAAATTGTCAAATTGACTATCACTGAATGGACGGCACTTTGTCGAGACGAAACAATCCCATTGGGTTGTCTCGGGGATTATCCACGAGCTAAAAATTTTTTTTTAAAAAATCCCTTTCTCCATTTAAAGCCTTTGCTATTGTCATGGGTCGGGATTCTATGCCGTGACAACGAGGCAGTCTCAGCCCAGATGTCCCATTTCACACAATGGCAGTCACATCAGACTTAACAATAAAAGAGTAACAAATAAATATTTGCGCGCTTCGGCCTTCTCTCTGTAATGCGCAAGCACTTGTGGCCAACAATAAGGCGCTCTGCCAGCAAGAATATCTAATGGGAAGGTGCTTTTTTGAGTGGAGACATAGTTGGCGAGCAAACTGCTTGTCACAATCGTGGTGACAATGGCACTTGAGCACTTGCGGAACAAGGAAGTGGGGACTCGAAAATGCGCTATGCAAAAATCTTTTAAAGTGAAGTGCTGGTAAAATACTTTCACAGATTTTCGTGGCCATTGCAAGCCAAGTACAAAGTGTACACGGATGGAGCTCTTTCTTTTGGTATTTTTGTACAGGGGTGCGCATAGAAATGGACATTTGCAGCATTGTGGGAGTGGACGCAGGCAACCTCGCTAGCTAATTCCATATAAACTCGCAAGAGGTACGGTCCACACAGGGGAAGGAACGCGAAATTGCTTCTTGGAAGCGGCGCTACATATCAACATATCAATGTAATGCCCATTAACACGGAACTGCAAGATCTCCACTTGCGGATTATGTAAATTTAGGTGCAGTGACCACGGGCACTTGGAGAGAATTAATAAAATGACACAAATTCAGAGTATTTTTCCTTCATCAAATCTCCAGACTTGTATTTAAGTCGCGACTATTTTTGCCCTGTTGGCTGGCGTGGAAGCCAGATAATAACCGCGTGTGTCAGCTGCCAAATTGTGGAAATGATAGAGATACAAGACAGTGAATGGAAACCTCCACGTCTTTGACCCGTTCACTTATTTTTAGACGGGATGGCGTCCAAGGAGCATTTATGGGCCTTCAAACTCTCCGCTGTCATGTAGCAAGAAGACGAGCGGGGAAATGTATCCGCTCGCTGCCGCCAAATAGTCCAAGTCGTGCAAACACAAGACGCACACTCCCGCCTTTGTGTTGCGGTGAAAACGAGCCGGTCAGCACTCGCTTGGATTCCCGTAACTGAACTCTTTTCCTTTTTTCATTTCACACTTTCTGAATTCCTCAAATAAGCGTGACTGTTAACATTCCTCTTTTTGCTTTCCGTGAAGGCTTCGCGCCTCCACCGCACGTGTCCGCGAGGATGGTTGCGATTGTCGGGGAGCAAGTCGCCGTCCGGTCTCATATGTGGCGTCAGGTGAGCATACGTTTGGGCTCCCTCTAGTGCAGGGGAGTTCGAACATTTCGCAAAGGGAGCCAGATTTGGTGTGTGCAAAATGTCAAGTGGAAAACCTTGGGGGATGTTCTTTACATATAATGGCAATTAATTTAAGTTAATTTCAGCGAGCCATTCTGTGTTTCATATTTGTTTTTTTTTTTATTTCAGCTATCTTAAACACGTGTTTTGGTTCATTTGAATCATCTCATCTCATCTCATTTTCCGTGCCGCTTATTCCTCATTAGGGTCGCGGGGGTGGCTGGAGCCTATCTCAGCTGTCTTCGGGCACGAGGCGGGGGACACCCTAAATTGGTTGCCAGCCAATCGCAGGGCACACAAAGACATACAACAGTCACTCTCACACTCACACCTAGGGACAATTTGGAGTGGTCAATCTGCCTGCCATGCATGTTTTTGGAGTGTGGGAGGAAACCGGAGGACCCGGAGAAAACCCACGCGGGTCCGGGGAGAACATGCAAACTCCACACAGGGAGGCTGGACCGGGACGCGAACCGGCGACCTCTGCACTGTGAAGCCGGTGTGCTAACCACTCGACTACCGGGCCGCCCTCATTTGAATCATGCATAGCAAAATTGAATTGACATTGAATATTCACTTAACTTCACTGTTATTAATGCAAAGTTTTTGGTAACAGTTGAACAGAAGACATTGCTCTTTTGTTGATTGTCGCCATTTTAGAAAATGTTAAAACAATTTTGACAATTGCCATTTTAGAAAATTGGGCGTCTCATTCAGTCAATTACTCACATACTAATTTGCTGTTCGTAATTGAGCCTCTAGATCGCAGCACTTAGCACACACAGGTAACAGCGCTATAGCCCAATACAGTAAAGTCTCGTGATATCGATATTGGTTATATTGATAGTACTGCTTATTACAATACTATTTTCATCTCCCGGCAAATTTCTAGTCTTTTTATGTATATTTAGTTCCGTTTAGTACGATACATGGTTATTACGATAATCCTGTTACTACGGTGCCATTTTTCATCTCCCGCCGGCCATTTTGCAGTTATCACATGCAAACAGGAGCTGTTGTTACGCCACAACTCACGCGCAGTCATTCTATTCAGGCACTCTCTCGAACCCCCGTCTCGAACCCCAGCCCCCAAACATGCACAACACAAACACCGAATGTCACAATACTTTCGTCTTCTAATATAAAGTACTGTTGTTCAACACCAATTTCAACCATGGGGAAACGTAAGAATTGTGACCTCGGAACGAAGTACAAGGCAATAGTGGCTGTCGAGGACAATCCAACAAGCAAATCCTTCATCGCGAAATACAGTAAAGTCTCGTTATATCGATATTCAAGGGAGTTCGAAAAAATATCGATATAACCGGGACTATCGATATATCCGACCCTGTTTGCATGTAATTTTCTCCGTGCGTGCATAGAAATAGTATCGATATAACCGGGACTATCGATATATCCGATATCGATATAACGAGACTTTACTGTAGTTCGACGTGCCGCAGAATACTTCATCAACGGAAGTAATGTAAACGTTGCAGTTTTTGTTTTCCACACATGTATTTAATCGTGTTGTATTCAGATATCTTTATCGCTTGCAATAATCACTGTTTTTCATACAGTATGTACATGCTGGCGTTCGTGGTTTCTCTCGTATGTACAATGTCAACAATGTCGAGTGCCACTCAGAGTCACGATTGCAAGAATGTGTTATAAAAATAATAAAAGACGTTTTTATTTAATGCAGAAGTTTATTTTTCACTTCTACACTACTACAGTACAAAAGCATGCTAGATA
Source organism: Hippocampus bargibanti (assembly GCF_051943395.1). Taxonomy (NCBI): domain Eukaryota; kingdom Metazoa; phylum Chordata; class Actinopteri; order Syngnathiformes; family Syngnathidae; genus Hippocampus; species Hippocampus bargibanti. The sequence goes on along the minus strand of NC_142735.1, from coordinate 24,845,243 downwards.
CGCAATCCATGAACTCAAGGAGAAAATTACATGCCATATCAAAGATTCCCCATTTAATGCAGTTCGGCGCAGGATCGGATATATCGATAGTCCGGTTATATCGATATTTTTTCAGACTCTCGAGAATATCGATATAACGAGACTTACTGTATATCCTTCTACATTCAGGCCAGACGTTATTGATTTTATGACTGAGGCTGCGGGCTGGATGAAAATTGACCATTTGGCCCCCGGACCAGACTTTGGACACGTACGGTATGTCTGATCTAGTGAACTCACCTTGAAAATCGCCTCGCCCCCACACCCTTTACAAAAAAATAATCTTTGCCCGGAAGGGAATTATGGGAAATTAAAATTGCCTGTCAAAGGAAAATAAACTTCCATTTTCACGATCTTCATTCTTTGAGGGGTAATTATCCGCCATTCGGTTCTCTCTCTCGCTCTCTTTTTACTTTCTCGCCCCCATATTACCTGGCGAGCGACTTTATTCAGGGATCGCGGCCAACGTTTGTGCGGAGAGCCAGTTCTTGCTTTCATTCTCCATCAATGGATTCTGCATCTGTCTGCACTCAAGTCATGGCTCGCTGGCTGGAGGACACACACATGCATGCGCGCAGAGATTTCCAATCAGCCAAGATTTGGGATTTTTGTATGGAGGTTTTTTTTTTCGTTTTGCATGACCCTGCAACGACATATTTGATGGAGACAATGATGTCGAGCGTACATTCAGTATTTCTGTCCGGCTTGGGTATCGGAGCCATAAACACATCATAAAGCCTGTCCTGACTAATGACCCGACTAAAGAGAGAACCAGATTCATCTGGCTCCGTACGGCTCGCCCGCATTTTATCGAAAGTCATCGCTCGAGTGTTCCCAATGCCACAAAAAAAATGATAATTCTATGGGGTCGCTGTTTTGGACTTTTGAGGAAAGCTATCGAAGAAGAAAGTCCAGGTGGAGTCAGCATTTTGCTCCATGCCAGGCTGATGGGGAGGCAGCAGCCAAGCACAATAATATTGCAGGACGCCGGGAGACACGCGCGCTTATAAACACTTCCACATTACTGGAATAGTTGACGGGCTCGAGGACGCTCGTGCGAGGGTCTTCCAAAGGGCAAACTGTTTGATGGCCGCTGACGGGAAGGCGAGGGGAGAGAAAAGTCAGCGAGTTGTTTTCGCCACCCGTCTCTGGACTTTTTCATGTCATCAACCCCACTCCCCCCCGCCACCAAAATGTATATCAAGGAGCTGGAGCAGTGACAAGCAAAATGAAGACACTCATAAGGAGATGTTGTCGGCCACAACTCAGTCTAGAACGCTCACACGTAGATGAACGGTCCTCACTAAGCTCTGAACTCTTTGAATGCCGCCAACTGCAATTGCCGTCGAGGGGAACCCTAACGAGGAGTGCCACTGACGTCACCTGGCGTCTTCAAAATTGGATGGCGACGAGAAATACTACATTAAATCTGTTGACGAACGTTTTGGCAACCTTGAACACACCCTGACGAAAAAAAAGATCATTCTCGATGTTGGCTAGCAAGCCTCACTTCGGGTTCGGCTTTGATGGAGCCACGGGCCTAATTAACCAAGTGGCAAAATTGAGGCAAACGGATGGATATTCGCTCATTTTCCACAACCCAGATAGCAATCTGAATATTGCTAATCTGAATAAGGCAACTGATTGTTGACACTAGTGCAGGTGTTCTAAACCTTTTCAAAGGTACAAAACCTCATCATTTAATACACGCATTTACAAACTCTTCATGTGTGAAAATATAACTTGAATTTGTAGGGGGAAAAATATCTACATCAATATACAGTAAAGTCTCGTTATATCGATATTCAACGGAGTCCGAAAAAATATCGATATAACCGGGACTATCGATATATCCGATCCTGCGCCGAACTGCATTTAACAAAAGCCGCCAAAAGAGGGCAGCCAAGCGCCATATAAGAAACGGAGCTGGCCATTAGCTCCTTTTTTTTGGGTGAGAGATGTTCCCCCAATGTTGCCTCAAAATGGCACATATAATTATTTAATGATTGTAAACATGTATGCTTTAATCTTCAGAACTACAGTGTATTTGAAACATATTCATAACTGGATGTGTAACAAGAAAGCATATTATCCGAATCTGAAGCCATTGTTTGGATTCACAAGCAATGCAAGACGTCTTGGCGTGAAGTCATTTTTATTTGCATTTGAATAAAATGTGACATCGGCTGTCCTTTAATACACAGTATGGAGTGTTAATAATTTTCAAAATCATCGCGCTTCAGCAGACAAAACAAGAAACATTGTTGCAAAAAACAATTGCATTCATATACAGTACAGTGGGCATGTACATAACACAACAGGGAAACTGCAACGCTTACATCTTACTGTATTATGTATACAATTTAAAAAAATCATCAATCTTCTTCTGCTTCCCATTTTTACCTTTTAACACAAACACTTCAATCTCGTCTGCTACACACGAGCTCGCGTCTGAAAATGGAAATGGCTCTGCTACACGTGACCAAGTCGACCAATGGCGAGGCCGATGGCGCGACCGATGGCGTGTATCGATATAAACATAGCAAAATGGCCGGCGGGAGATGAAAAACAGCACCGTAGTAACCGGATTATCGTAAAAACCACGAATCGTACTAAACGGAACTAATTATACATAAAAAGACTAGAAATGTGCACGGGAAATGAAAATAGTGTCATAATAAGCAGTATTATCAATATAAATGATATCGATATAACGAGACTTTACTGTGTATATATATATATATATATATATATATATATATATATATATATATATATATATATATATATATATATATATATATATATAATGTCATTTTAGAAACTGTCATTTATATCCTGAATTTGTATTAAATAGATACAGGTAACATCCAATTTACGACCGGTGCGAGTTACGACCACCCGTACTGACGACCACGACCGCCAGACCCTTTTGGTTTTTAATTCTACGGCCGGGACCGACCGCCATGGTGGCAGCTCGGCAGCGCTGTTGAGATCTGCAGCGTGTTTGCGATGCATTTGGAAGAATAAAGACTCGAGATGGTCCTTCTTGTTTAGATTGAACAAGTAGGATGTTTATTTGCCGGAGCACAGAGAGAAACCGCTTCTCTCAGCATTGTATAAAGAACCTTTTTTTTTATCGCTGTCAAAGGACCATATGTAGCGCTGTGTTTTTCCGTTGCCAGATCCGCTCAACATTCAGCATGCCTCATTTATCTTGACAGAGAATATTACAGCGTTGTATAATGTATCTTCTTCTTTTCCTTAGCCTTCGGCCGCATTACCTGCCACGGGAATTCTCACACGTCATAGCCGTGACGACGTACATTCCCCCTACGGCAAATGGCGGCGCTGCCTCCGATGCCCTCATATCTGTTGTAAACAAGCTGCAAACCCAGTCCCCCAACGCCTTGTTTATCATCTCAGGGGACTTCAATCACATTTCCCTGAAATTCTCCCTCCCAACATTCACACAGTATGTAACTTGTGCCACCAGAGACAATAACATATTGGACCTATTTTATTCAAACGCCAAGGATGCATACAAACCCTCCCCCCTCCCCCCTCTCGGAAGAGCAGACCACAATATGGTTTATCTCCAGCCTGTGTACAAACCCCTTGTCCAGAGGCAACCAGCTGTGACCCGCACGATCAAAAGATGGTCCACAGAAGCTGAAGAAGCTCTGCGGGACTGTTTTGATTCAACCAGGTGGGAGCTCTTTACTGAGATTCATGGGGAAGACATTGACTCACTCACCAACACCATCACAGACTACATTAACTTTTGTGAACAAAACACCGTACCCACCAGGACTGTGCGGTGTTTTGCCAACAACAAACCATGGATTAATCCCGACATAAAAGTCCTCCTGAAGGAGAAGAAAAGGGCTTTTGTGTCGGGCAACAGAGAGGAACTGAAGGCCGTGCAGATCCAACTGAGGAGGAAGATCAGAGAGGGGAAGAAGGCCTACAGGATGAAAATGGAGGAGCAGCTGCAAGCCAGCAATGTCGCTGGTGTCTGGAAGGGCCTGAAAAACATCTCAGGCCACAAAAGCCCAGTGACATTGAACGAAAAAGACAAGGACTGGGCAGATGAAATCAACCGCTTTTTCAATCGGTTTGACAAGACGCCAGCCGCCCCCGGCCCACCGTCAACTTCACCTGTAGCTGCACCTGCACCAACTCTCACTGTGGCCTTACCCTCCCTGCCCCCTCTCACGACCAGCTTTCCGCAACCAACAACTGCCCTCCCAACCGTTGCCACACCCTCAGCCGCCACTCTGCCTCCTGGTTCCTGCCTGTCTGTCACAACTGCGCAGGTGAGGAACCAACTGAGGAGGATGAAGGTGAGGAAGGCAGCAGGTCCGGATGACATCAGTTCCCGACTCCTCAAGACCTGCTCCGACCAGCTGTGTGACATTGTCCAGCACTTGTTCAACCTGAGCCTGAAGCTGGGCAGAGTTCCACAGCTGTGGAAAACGTCATGCCTGGTCCCAGTGCCCAAGATTGCCAACCCCAAAGAGCTCAACAGCTACAGACCGGTGGCGCTGACGTCTCACCTGATGAAGACGCTGGAGAGACTCGTCCTCGCCCACCTGCGACCGCTGGCAAGCTCATCGCTGGACCCGCTGCAGTTTGCCTACCAGCCCAGCATCGGTGTGGAGGATGCCATCATCTACCTCCTCCATACGGCGTTGCTGCACCTGGAGAATGCTGGGAGCACGGTGAGGATCACATTCTTCGATTTCTCCAGTGCCTTCAACACCATCCAGCCCAGTCTACTGGGGGACAAGCTGCAGCATGCCGGAGTCGACCATCACCTCACATCCTGGATTACAGACTACCTCACAAACAGGCCACAGTACGTGAGGGTAAAGAACTGTGAGTCGGACAGGCTTCTCTGCAGCACCGGAGCGCCGCAGGGAACAGTCCTGGCTCCATTCCTCTTCACCCTCTACACCTCGGACTTCAACTACAACACCCCAACCTGCCACCTTCAGAAGTTCTCTGACGACTCAGCTATTGTCGGCCTCATTACAGAGGGAGACGATAGGGAGTACAGGGGACTGACAAAGGACTTTGTGGACTGGTGCCAGCAGAATCACCTCCAGATCAACACTGGCAAAACCAAGGAGCTGGTGGTGGATTTCTGCAGGAAACAATCGTCACCTGCACCATTGAACATCCAGGGTTCGGACATTGAGAGGGTGACCTCCTACAAGTACCTGGGTGTTACTCTCAACAATAAACTGGACTGGACAACAAACACGGATGCCCTAATCAAAAAGGGACAGAGTCGCCTCTTCCTCCTCAGGAAACTGAGGTCTTTTGGAGTTCAGGGGTCACTCCTAAAGACTTTCTATGACTCTGTGGTGGCATCAGCCATCCACTATGGCATTGTCTGCTGGTCAGGCAGCATCACCACCCGGGACAGAAAAAGACTGGAGCGCTTTGTCAAGCGGGCCAGTTCTGTCGTGGGCTGCTCGCTGGACTCTCTAGAGGAGGTGGGCAACAGACGGACGCTAGCTAAACTAAAAGCTATGACGGACAGCCCCTCCCACCCCCTCCTGCCCATCCTGACAGCTCTGGGTAGCTCCTTTAGCCAGAGACTATTACACCCGCGCTGCAAGAAGGAGAGGTACCGCCGCTCGTTCCTACCGACTGCTGTCAGGCTTCACAATTCCCAATGATCACATGTGAAAAAAAAAAAAAAAAAAAAAAACTGGACACTTGTAAATATGGGTTGTTGCAATATATCTTAATGCATCTCTTGATTCTGCACTATGTACAGTCTTGTTTATAGAACGGTTTTTGCACATCTACATTTGCACAGTATACAGTTGACATTTTTATTTTGTTATGCTTAGAATATCTTGTTTTCTATCCTTTCACTCCCACCCCAACCCCATCCCTCTTCAATTGCTGCTGTGGACTGCAAATTTCCCCATTGCGGGACGAATAAAGGTATTCTGATTCTGATTCTGATTCTGATTTTCCTTTCGGCTTTTCCCATCAAAGGGTCGCCACAGCAAATCAGTGTCCTCCATCTTTAGAGGTTTGATCCGCATGTTTGTTATGGCCAAGCTTTTACGTCGGATGCCCTTCCTGACACAACCCTCTGTATTTTTCCGGGCTTGGGACCGGCACAAGAAGACTTATGTCCCTTTGTGGCTACAGAACAAGCAACTCGCTCAGTAAAAGGCTCCTAAACACAAAATGGTAATAGGCACAGCAACAATCAAAAAAGCAAAAACCATACTCACCATTTGATGACAATGCTCTGATCTTACCGTGAAATGGGCATCTCTCCGAACTACACCCCCCCCCCCCCCCCCTCCCCACCCCCGCACCTTTTGGTAACGTTATGAATTTGGGGAAGTCATTCGAATGTTTAATCCCCTCCACATATTACACATAGAGTGCACAACAAATTAATGAATAACTAGTTTTGAAATTTGAAGTAAAAAGTAATGACTGTTATTGTGATTTACATTGGACAATTTGAAATTTTGGTTCAGACTTTAGCAAGCATCATGGAATTCACAAGTTTATTTGCTTTATTGGGCCGAATAAAATGATGTGGCGAGCCAGATTTGGCCCCCGTGCCTTGACTTTAACACCAAGGGGCATAACCATTCAAAAAAAAAAAAAAAACCAAAGTACCGGTGCAGCCTAAATAATCACCGGATTACTTTATGCTGAATCGTGGGCTCGTCATGTTCTTTCATACCAACCTGTATATTGACTTGGACATTGGTGGACCTTCACCAAAACGGTTGCATTCAGTTGGAATGATAGAAGGCTCAAAGACGTTTTGCGATACTTATAATATTAAATATATTATATTATATAATATATGTTATATATATGCATATATACATATCTATATAATAAATATATACATATAAATATATCATATTTAATATATTATAATAAAAATTGTCAAAACGTGTTCTTTATTTCCCCTCCAAATTTAAGATGTAAAAAAGACATATTTTTTAAACTCAAAGAAAATCTTTTTATATGGTATTTGTAGAGGGAAAAACCTGTTTTCACAAAAAAAAATCAAGATATAAAAGACAGTTTTTTAAATGACATACATATATATATACACACAGTAAAGTCTCGTTATATCGATATCGGATATATCGATAGTCCCGGTTATATCGATACTATTTCTATGCATGCACGGAGGAAATTACATGCAAACAGGGTCGGATATATCGATAGTCCCGGTTATATCGATATTTTTTCGGACTCCCTTGAATATCGATATAACGAGACTTTACTGTGTGTGTATATATATATATATATAGTAAAGTCTCGTTATATCGATATCGGATATATCGATAGTCCCGGTTATTTCGATACTATTTCTATGCACGGACGGAGAAAATTACATGCAAACAGGGTCGGATATATCGATAGTCCCGGTTATATCGATAGTCCCGGTTATATCGATATTTTTTCGGACTCCCTTGAATATCGATATAACGAGACTTTACTGTATATAGTGAACCCCGAACTAACTTTGAAATTGTTATTTAAAATTTACTTCCACAAGATTGACTTTTGTAGTTGTGTGCAGATGACAATCCCAAAAACTGCATGTAAGGCACAAAGATGCAAAAAGGCACAAAGATGCAAATTTTGAACAACTCCCCCTCAATAAGCTTCACTTTTCTCGCTTTCTTGGCCACGACATTCTCCTCCGCTTCCTCCCAACACCTTTTGACCCGAAACTCGACTCTGCGGCTCTTGCCCCACTCACACTCAACCCGTCGCCTCTCGGCAAACCCAAAACTCTCACCCGGTGGAAGCAGACTTCCACTCCCCCTTCCTTCCCCGCCGTCAGCTGTAACCTGAAACGCACCTTTACACATTGCCACACCCCCACTTTCCACAACACTGCAAGTCTCCCATAACTTCACACGGGTGCTGAACTTGTGACCTGCCTTTCTCCCAGACCTGCAACACCACCTAAAACACACACATGCACACGCACACACACACACACACACACACACACACACACACACACACACAAACTTTCACTAGATTTAATGTATGCCATTGAAGTGAACCATCCCCGCACCCCGAAAAAAATCAATTAATGACCTTTTGCCACACACCAGGAGAAAAATAACAGAACTACATTTTCGCTGGAAATTTGGATTTTCAGCCACAAAGCAAAAATTCATAACATTTGGCCAAAGACAAAAGCAGCCTGAAGTGGAATATTCACCTCAAGTTCTATTTTAGGTTCCATTTTCTTTTAGCTGTCAGAAAGTTCCCATGGCACTTCCACCATAGATTCCATGGGTCTTTTGGTTCTGGGTACTTTCAATTTCAGGGAACTTTTTGCCCGAAAAGCAAGATTTCCCAAAATACAGCAAAAAATACATATCGCCTAATGCTTCAGGTGCATCTAAACGCATGCACGCCTGATTTCCCGCCATTCAACGCAAACAAATTCCCGTTCACACGGATACTAATGTTAGCAATGCTACCACCGTGAACGATTCCAAGTTCTTTTTTATGGACAGTGACAGGAGGCTTATACTGCTGAGGACAAGTTATGCTGCGGTCTGATTTGGTGATACACAGTCCTTGCTTTGTGGTGAAATCATTGCCACAAAAATGTTTTATATAACTTTATGGGACCATTTCTTATATTTAGAGAGCAATGGCGCATCTTATGTTACCTACTGTCTGATTTTGTGCGTGCGTGTGCATGTGTGTGTGTGCGTGTGTGTCGCTACAAGGTCTGTTCATTTTATTTATTACTCTCTGGGCTCCAACTGAAAAGCAAATCTTCAACTTCAGCCTCAGTCTGACCCGGGTCCACGTGTGTGTGTGTGTGTGTGTGTGTGTGTGTGTGTGCGCGCGCGTGTGTGTGAGAACATTGCGCCAACAGTGTCATCATTACCTCTGCTCGACCTGAATGTGCGCATGTGTGTGTGAGAAGCGGAATCGTTTTCACCTATTAACCTTGTCAACTCTCAACTCCCCACAGGACTCACTTTCACAACTATGTGTTGGCATGTGTGATTTTACGTAACATCGGCGTTGTCGTTAACGCTCGCCTAATCCCGACCTCGCCGCATTAAAAAAAAAAAAAAAAAGGGGGGGGGGGGGGGGGGAAAACATGCGCCTCAAAGCAGCTGCAGTCCGCTGGCAGCGGCCGGCACTTGAGAGTGCACACAAAAACAAAATGTAGCGCTACATCGTTACATTCACTGCGACGTCTACGAAGTTTACTTGTCTGAAGACATTTAGCCCACACAAAATTCGAGCGTTTTCTCCTGACGCTGTACACTAATAATCACGGCGTGTCTCACAATTGGCCGTGGAACTAAAACAGTCACGAAAACGAGATCAATCCTGAAGGATTCGCGGAACATGGCGACCGTTCTTTTACCTCGGAAACACCTGCGCTTGTTGCGCCTCCAACCCCTGCGGCTAGCAAGAGCAAAATCATGTTTTGGCAAGGTGAGCCGGCCTTTCAAAGCTCTGGCGTGTGTGTGTTTTACAAGCACATGAACATTCTTCAGCAGGTAAACAACAGAAGGATTCACACTCCAAACATGAACGAGGAATGTGCTTTTCAGCGTCAGCCATTTTTCAAATATGACCTACTAACACGTAACTCTTGTTTGCGCCACATACGTATGTGCCCAAAACGTGTCAGACTTTGCATTGCCATTTCACATGCGGTGTGCCCCAGGGTTCAATTTTAGATCCCGTGCTTTTTAAACCTGCTCCTTCTCGGTGATGTCATCAGGAAACTGAGTCAAACTTTATATAACTCACACGGGGTTAAATCTCTGGATCCCCTGGTGGCAAAACTTAAAGAGATTTTTACCACTTATGGAACATCACTGGAGTGCACTTCATTTTTGAGATACTGATATGTGATTTTATTATAATGCCTTGCTCTAGTCTTCCCCCAAAAAGATATTTCAGGATTGTAACATTAACAAAATTAATTGGAGCACATGACCAGCAGGTAGGCTCACATTCCATCACTGAATTGGCTCCTCCTGCGTTTCGGGACCGATGTGGGAAATGTTTTAACATGTTCACTGCCAGACGATATGCAAATACAGTAAGTCTCGTTATATCGATATTCTCGGGAGTCTGAAAAAATGTCGTTATAACCGGACTATCGATATATCCGATCCTGCACCGAACTGCATGAAAGGGGGCAATAAATGGGGATCTTTGGTATGGCATGTATATTTCTCCTTGAGTTCATGGATTGAGTATCTAGCATGCTTTTGTACTGTAGTAGTGTAGAAGTGAAAAATAAAGTTATGCATTAAATAAAAATGTCATTTATTATTTTCATAACGCACTCGTGCAATAGTGACTCTGAGTAGCACTCGACATTGTATACATACGGGAGAAACCACGAACGCCAGCATGTACATACTGTATGAAAAACAGTGATTATTGCAAGCGATAAAGATATCTGAATACAACACAATTAAATACATGTATGGGAAAACAAAAACTGCAACGTTTACCTTAATTACATTGATAAAGTATTCTGCGGCACGTTGAACTCTTTCGCGATGGGGGATTTGCTCCTTGTTGGATTGTCCTCCACAGCCACTATTGCCTTGTACTTCGTTCCAATATCACAATTCTTACGTTTCCCCATGGTTGAAATTGGTGTTGAACAACTGGACTGTATATAAGAAGACTACAGTATTGTAACGTTCGGTGCTTGTGTTGTGTATGTTTGGGGGCTGTGCTTGTCGGGGGAGCGCGTCGACACACGGAGAAGGGAGGACCCGACAACGGGGTTTGAGAGCGTGCCTGAGTAGAATGACTGCGCGTGAGTTGTGGCGTAACAACAGCTCCTGTTTGTATGTGATAACTGCTATGTTTTGTTCTTAAAAAGACCGACCCGCTATACCAGCGACTGTGCGCATCATTTGCCACGCCGAGGGGCATTACAGTATGTTTCAGATGCTATTGCAGCAGTAATGAAAGATATGAGCTCTGCTACACCGTTTTTTTATAGTGCTCGAGGATGACAGTGCAAGACACGGAAGCTGGTCACGTGACACACGGTGTGACTGATACAGATATCGCTAATAGTGGTACTGTATAGAAATCCTTAAGCAAATATCGATTCAGCTTAAGCTGCTTTTTTATCGATATAAGCAGAGCAAAATGGCTGGCGGGAGATGAAAAGGGCACCGTAATAACCGGATTATCGTAATCAGCAGGTATCGTACTAACCATAACTAATTATACATAAAAGACTAGAAATTTGCAGGGAAATGAAAATAGTATCGTAATAAGCAGTATATTCAATATAACCGATATCGATATAACGAGACTTTACTGTATGTGTCTACTCCAGTGCCAGAGTTTTTGTCATTTTCACTCAAATTGCAGAAGCCGCAGAATATTGAGTTTTAGGATTACACAAACATTCAGTACAGTTTTAGAAACCTTAGACAATCTTCTTTCATCAGAAAAAAAGAGTTAATTCTTCAGCAGCTGTACAAAATACAATACATATTGATTTATATAGCGCTTTAACAACAGCTGAAGCTGAAACAAAGCGCTAACATGGACAAAAGGCAAATGCTGCCCCCTCATGGAAGGGAAAAAACATTGTCTAAGGTCTGACCACCGCTTTATCCGCAACCCCCGCAAGAAAAAAAACAAACAAACAAATTCGGGAATGGCGCTTCACGTCACACATTTGCATTCAGGAATGGCAGCGAATGAGCTAATCCCTCGAGCGTTTTGAATTGTAATCTCTGTATGAAAAGAGCCATACCAATAAATTTCGGATTGATTTCCAAAGCACATTATTGATAAGGCAAGGCGAGATTTACTGGCTAATCTTGATCTTCTCCTCAAAACCTTTGCTTCACTTCAATCCAAAGTGACACAACGCCACCATCTACAGGGATCTGTTAGCCATTACAGAGGAATACAAACCTCTTTTGAAGCAAAACCTTTTTCCAAGCCGACCCGCTGGGAAAAACGTCCGCAGAGTTAATATCGAGAATCCATGTTTAATTTTTCCACATTGATGGATTAGCATTATTATAACATGTTTTCTCACACTTTAAATTTGGCCATACACACATGCACTACATCAGATGGAAAGAAAACCAAGCAGAAGATTGAGGAGTCGGTTGCGGAGGCCAAGACACACACACACAAACACGCACACATTCAACCATTGAACTGACAAAAACACACACACTACTTGAGTTTTGGTGATTAACAGCTGACTTGTTTGTCCACAACGCCAAAAGTCATGCACGACTTTACCCCAACAAACCAAAAGCAGTCGAAAAATTTGGAGGACATCAAAACAACATAACCACATAAACATCTGCAAATATGTGTCAGAGAGGCAACACACACACACACACACACACACACACACACACACACACACACACACACACACACACACACACACACACACACACAGAAATACACAACACTGCGTTGGCACCGACTCGCCAAAACATCCCAAGTTACACAACAGTTCCAGGAAGACATCAAAGGTTGTGACCTCTGGAGCACATACTCACAATCTGCGTGCACGCACGCGTGTAATCCGATACGATCTATGATGCTTTATCTTAGGCTTTTCGCCGTCAGCTGCCAGACGAGGCGCATGGTGCTCATTGGAGGTCATTTATCGGCGCGCGAGGAGAGATGATGTCACCGGGTCATTGGCAGGTTTGGCCGAGTCATCGTTGTGTTTATCACAATGTCTTGACATAATAAAAATAATACTAATACTAATTATTATTATTATATAATAATGATAATAATAATAAGTATTATTATTATTAAAAAAGGTTGGAAGAACCATTTAAATAAGGTACCATATATTTTGCTGAACCTAGAGTGGAAGATCCAAGGTTGTAAAATGAAATAAATGCCCATCCCTTGTTCAACTGTGTTTTATCTGTCAGTCCTGCCTGCTATGCATGTGTGTGTGTGTGTGTGTGTGTGTGTGTCAGGTGTCAAGTTTACCCCTGGATCGACCCAAGCTGGGAATGATCTTGTCTTAGCGGGGGAAGCCAAAAAGTGCTCTTCTCCACGGTGTGCGTGTGCGCACGCGTGTGGTGCATGAGTATGTGTGCTCATCTAACCCGAAGATGACTCACAAACCATCTGGAGGCCAGATGCAAATTTCAACCCCCTCTCCTGCCCCCATGCACCCCCAGCAACTAACCACATTCGCCAACCAGCCCCCACCTCCAGCCCATTCGGTTTTTGAGTCCCCTTAGTTAACCCGTGAACTTTGACTTTTGCGTTGGACAGCGCTGTGTGCATGCACGGTTTCTCTGGTCAAGTTCACTCCGGAGAGGACATGCAGAGCATGCGGTTGCGTTTCGGGCATGTTAAATGGGGCAAGGAGGACTCGATGCCACACGGCAACGACGGTTCCGGCCCGATGTGGATGAATCGGCGTGTGTTATTGGCACGAACCACACGGATGCCTCGCTGCGATTAACAGATGGTGAAATTGGCTGTGGTGGCTCGAGCGTGTGAATTTTTCTGGTTGTTTTTATTTTTCTTACCTAAAACTGAAGTCCTCAGTGTCTCACAGCCAGTCAGAACTTAAAAAAAAGTTTTGCAACAATCCACGGAACACGACTGCAGTTTTGCTTCAAGACGTGATTCTTTCCTCCCGTCCATTTATGATATGGTACAAACTTAAGTCGCCACCCTGAAGTTGTTTTCGTGTTTTACAATTAAAACCCCTTTTGACTGACGAGAGATGACGAACACAATGTTACCAAAAACACCGCCTGTAGAGTTAACTCATTTAACGCCAAAAACGAAGAATGACGTTTGCAAAAACCTTATCTTTTAGTGCCAAAATGTAAAATTACGTCTTGGGTACTTTTTAATGGATTGAAAAATTATTATAATAATATCATTATATAATGGGCTTCACGCAGCTTCTCAATTTGTATGAAGGTTTTGGGAACGATTTCAGGATGATGAATCGCTACTAGATGACATGAGGGGCCTGATCCAATCTTGGTCCCCAATTTGCATGATTGTGTGTGTGTGCATGTGCGCGTGTGTGCAGTACAGCGATATCACGTGGCAAGGTGGCATGCGAGAGCAGTGTTGCGGTGAGAACAAAGTTCAATATTTATTAAAGGTTTGTGCCAAGTTCATGCATCAATGCAGTGTTTTTCTTCAATTGCCCCTTTTTTGCATTCTTTATGTTGTTACTTGGTTGGGAAGCATTGTTTAGATCTAGGGTGCCACTCTTTTTTTTGGCCGCAGGCCACATTGTAGTAACGATTTCCTCTTGGGGGTCATTATGAATTTGGGGAAACCATTAGAATGTTTCATCTCCTCCACAAATTACATATAGAATGCACATCAAATTAATGAATAACTCGTTTTCAAATCTGAAGTTAACTCATTCGCTGCCATTCAGGAATTGAAAAGATTGAAAAGTGTGACGTGGAGCGCCATTCCCGAATTTTGTTTTTTCTTGCGGCGCTGGTCAGACCTCTGGCATTGTTTTTTTCCACTTCCACAGGGTGGCAGCATTTGCCTTTTGTTCATGTTAGCGCTTTTTTGCAACATCAGCTGTTGTTAAAGTGCCATAGAAATCAATATGTATGTATTGCATTGTATTTTGGACGGCCAGCCCCATTTCAAGCTCAAATAACTCCAGACAAGTAGGAATTAACTCCCTTTTCTGATGAAAGAAGAGAGTCTAATGTTTCTAATGCTGTATTTAATGTTTATGTAGTCCTACAACTCAATATTCTGTCGGTCCTGCAATTTGAATGAAAATTATAAAAACCCTGACACTGGAGTGGACACATTTTTACACATTGTCTGGCAGTGAATGAGGTAAGAATAATCACTTATTGTTATTGTGGTTCACATACGACAATTTGAAATTTTGGTTCAGACTTAAGCAAGCATCATGGCACCTGACATGCTTGATTTGCTTTCGCAGGCTGAATAAAATGATGTGGTGGACCGGATTTGGCCCCCAGGCCTCGCCTTTGACACCTGTGGTATAAATATTGGAGGTACAGTGAGACCTCAACTTACGAACGCCTTATCTTTCGAACTTTTAATCTTACGAATGTCAAATATGAAAATTAAACCTTATAATAAGCACTATTTTCATAATACACACCCACCACGGCTGGTCCAGCAAGCACACGACCTTCGGATCTGGCGGAGTGATCTCCGGCGGAAGCACACAACCGAACAGCGCCCCAGCCGGCGCTACTTTCCACACCCCCTCTCATTGAATGCACACGTCGATCGCCTACTCGGATCTTTTTGCTGATAATTTTACTGTGATGGGACTGAAAAAAACCACCACAGGCTCGTGTTCAGCCCAAGAAGACACAAAATAAAATCAACGTCGCTGAGAAGAAGGAGATAATTGAAAAACACGAACGAGGTGTGCGTTTGTGTGATTTAGTGGCCGAGCACGGCTATGCTAAGTCAACAATTGCTACCATTCTCCGGAACAGAAAAGCCATCAAAGGTGCGTCTGTTGCAAAAGGTGTTTCCGTGCTCTCAAAGCGACGGTCTCGGCCAATCGAAGAAGTTGAAAAACTTCTGTTAATTTGGATTAACGAAAAGTAGCTGTCCGGCGACAGCATGAGGAGAGCTATTTTATGCGAGAAAGTACGGCTAATTCACGCCGATATCGCCATGCACCAACATGGAAGTTCGACGCTTATTGAGGATTTGAAAGCCAGTAACGGATGGTTCGAGAACATCTGAGGGCCACAAGGAGGCTGCAACATCAAGTGAGCTCATAAAGGCAATGTTGGCAAAGTGGAATGATGTGCAGGCTTTTACCGAACAGTTCCATTCAGAAAAGACTGTGGCTATGACAATCATCAACATGATGAACACTAATGTGATGCCTCAGCTTCGTAAGACCTTACAAGTCAGAAAGCAACAGGTGTCAATTAAGAGGTTTTTAATCAGCAAAAATCAGAATCAGAATCAGAATCATCTTTATTGCCAAGTATGTAGAACACACAAGGAATTTGTTTCCGGTAGAACACGCTGCACTAGTATCGTCGTCAAAAAAAACTGCTAAGTGGCACTATACAGTTCCATTTTGGCTACTGTTGAAGAGTTCAAAGAGTTAATGGCTTGGGGGAAGAAGCTGTTTAAATGTCTGCTGGATTTGGTGCGCATGGAGCGGTAGCGCCTGCCTGAGGGGAGTAGCTGGAAAAGGTGGTGGGCAGGGTGCGGAGGGTCCAGTAGGATTTTCCGCGCCCTTGTTCGGATTCTTGCAGTGTGCAAGTCCTCGAGAGTGGGTAGGGCGGTGCCAATGATTTTTTCCGATGAGGAGTCTCCGAAGAAAAAAGAAGAGAAGCCACACCAGAGGTTAAGTTACCAACAGTCCTTATGGAAGGTGACTCTCCTTCCATAAGCCATCAATGACCATCAAAAAGGTAAATATAACTTTATTTTACAGCACAGCTTTCCAAACAGCAATTCCCTTTAACCTTCGACCTCCAACGCCATTCCATCAAGCCATCAATGACCATCACAAATGTAAATAAAGTGACTTTATAATACAATGCAGTGTATTTCTTGCATTACAATACAATAGCACATTTATTATACATAGAATAAGGCATGTTGTGTGTAGTTTTAAGGCTTATTTAGTTGAAAAGTATATTTTATCGAAACCCGGGAATGGATTATTCCTATTTTAATGGTTTCCTATGGGATTTTTTTTAGATACACACTTTTCGCCTTACACACTCTGTCTGGGAACCAATTAAGTTCGTAAGTTGAGGTCTCACTGTATCATAAATACCGTATAAGTGTGTGTGAGTGTGCTCGTGTGTGCGTGTGCGCCTGTGTGCGAATGAATAGCATAATAGTGAAAGTTCTTAAATGTAATTATTATTTATTTATACATTTTATTACCAAGAAACTTACTAATGTGCAGTTTTTACTGAATGGTAAAAAGGTACAAATGTATATATTTTTTGCCTGATGAAAGAAGAATTAAAGCTTTGTTTTTTTTATTTTGATACATTCCGCGCTTATGAAGCTACAAAACTCAATTTTCCTCACACCCTCAAAAATGAATTAAAATGGTCAAAAATGGCTGGCCGACCGACTCCTCTCCCAATTTGCCCCCTCCCAAAAAACGCTGGCATGAAGTTCATGAAGTTCCATGATGGTACAATTGTTATGAAATGCTGAGAAAACTTCAGAGAAAGAGATTGTGGTGGACGTTTTTCAAAACAACCCCCACCCCCTCCTCCAAAAAAGCATAATGATAATGATTAAGGTAGGGAAGGAAGTGGTTTGCCATCAATGTGCTCTCTTGTCATGTGGAAATGGAGCCCGAAAGCTGGCGTCAGGGCCTGGAAGCCATTGCGCGACACTCTTGAGTGATGATTAGGAGATAATTGGTGGACACATTTAACGCGGATAATGTCTTAATTGCAGCCATAATGTTTTCCCCCGGCGCGAGAACAAAGGGCATCTTTCAGTGGCGACACCAAGCCCCCCCCTCCTTTTTGTGTATGTTTGTTGTCACGCCTCGACTTTGGGCGGTAAATCTCACGCTGATCTCAACTGGAGCGCCGCTGCAGTGTCTTTGTCGCACTCGCGTGATTTCTGACGAACACGACGCCTCGTGTCGCGCGTCAACTCTGCGCCGCGTTTATTACGGAAGGGATTCCGTGACACTTTCGGCGTGGGGAAGACGGTGAACGGGTAACGTGGTTGAAGGATGTTATGTGTTGAAAATACAATGAAGTACAATGAAGTGGTTAGCTGGCTAGCTAGCGAGGCCTTCATGCCAGGTAGTAAGGCTTGGTCACTTAATGTTAAAAGTCAACGACCAATTGTGATCAAAATTGATGTGCACATCTCTACTTATGTTCACATCAATCTAAAAGAATATGAAAACAATCGTCCCAATATTGAGTTTTTTAAGGGCATTAACAAGATTGGTATGGGCACAGGATGGACGCGCACAAACAAGGGGACGGGACCTTCTGAAACTGGCCACTTCCGGGTTCAATTTGAAGTAGTTTTTGGACACTTTAAGTCATTTTTATTGGTGTTTTGCATCTGACTAAAAATATCATACTGCGTGTTTTGGGTATTTTAGATGCTATAAAACGTTTTTCTGATGTCAGTTAGGAAACAAAAAAGAGATGTCAGTTGTCCTTTAAAGGACAACCGACGTCTCCGGACAAGTTGTGTCCATAATTTGTAAAATGGCTTCAAATGACTTCTACTGAGCGTATTTTACAAAGATTCCACTGCATATAGATATATTTTACCTTTTAAGAGTCGCGCTGAATATTCTGGAAGTCTTGTTTTTGAGTAGGTGACGATTCCGTACGTGAAGTCACTGAAGGAACGCCCCTGCCCGAAAAAAAGGACACATTGTAGCAGTCCTTCCATCATGTCAATGCATTTTGCTGTGCTTGTTTGGTCTGAAAACGTCATATTGCACCAAAAAGAGCCAGAAGAGGGCGACCAAGCTCCATATAAGGAATTTATCAGCCTGTGGAAACGGGCTGATTAATTCCCCAAAGGAGCTCGGTCACCATTTTCTGCCTCTTTTTTGGTGATCCATTTCCCCCCAATGTTGCCTCAAAATGGCACGGAATAAATTCTTTAATCGATTGCAAACATGTGTGCTTTCCTCTTCAGAACTATCTGAATCATATTCATAATCATATTCATAAGCATATTCTCAGAATCTGAAGCCTTTGTTTTGATTCTCCAGCAATGCAAGACGTCTTGCCATGACGTCACGAACCGGGGGCGGGACTTTCTGAAAATGCCCAATTCGCAGCTCATTTTTTTGCAGATTTTGGACACTTTAAGTGATTTTTATTGGTGTTTTGCATTTGAATAATCAGAATCAGAATCAGAATCAGAATACCTTTATAAGTCCCGCAATGGGGAAATTTGCAGTCCACAGCAGCAATTGAAGAGGGATGGGGTTGGGGTGGGAGTGAAAGGATAGAAAACAAGATATTCTAAGCATAACAAAATAAAAATGTCAACTGTATACTGTGCAAATGTAGATGTGCAAAAACCGTTCTATAAACAAGACTGTACATAGTGCAGAATCAAGAGATGCATTTAGATATATTGCAACAACCCATATTTACAAGTGTCCAGTTTTTTTTTTTTTTTTTTTTTTTTTTTTCACATGTGATCATTGGGAATTGTGAAGCCTGACAGCAGTCGGTAGGAACGAGCGGCGGTACCTCTCCTTCTTGCAGCGCGGGTGTAATAGTCTCTGGCTAAAGGAGGTACCCAGAGCTGTCAGGATGGGCAGGAGGGGGTGGGAGGGGCTGTCCGTCATAGCTTTTAGTTTAGCTAGCGTCCGTCTGTTGCCCACCTCCTCTAGAGAGTCCAGCGAGCAGCCCACGACAGAACTGGCCCGCTTGACAAAGCGCTCCAGTCTTTTTCTGTCCCGGGTGGTGATGCTGCCTGACCAGCAGACAATGCCATAGTGGATGGCTGATGCCACCACAGAGTCATAGAAAGTCTTTAGGAGTGACCCCTGAACTCCAAAAGACCTCAGTTTCCTGAGGAGGAAGAGGCGACTCTGTCCCTTTTTGATTAGGGCATCCGTGTTTGTTGTCCAGTCCAGTTTATTGTTGAGAGTAACACCCAGGTACTTGTAGGAGGTCACCCTCTCAATGTCCGAACCCTGGATGTTCAATGGTGCAGGTGACGATTGTTTCCTGCAGAAATCCACCACCAGCTCCTTGGTTTTGCCAGTGTTGGCACCAGTCCACAAAGTCCTTTGTCAGTCCCCTGTACTCCCTATCGTCTCCCTCTGTAATGAGGCCGACAATAGCTGAGTCGTCAGAGAACTTCTGAAGGTGGCAGGTTGGGGTGTTGTAGTTGAAGTCCGAGGTGTAGAGGGTGAAGAGGAATGGAGCCAGGACTGTTCCCTGCGGCGCTCCGGTGCTGCAGAGAAGCCTGTCCGACTCACAGTTCTTTACCCTCACGTACTGTGGCCTGTTTGTGAGGTAGTCTGTAATCCAGGATGTGTGTGTGTGTGGATGGTGTTGAAGGCACTGGAGAAATCGAAGAATGTGATCCTCACCGTGCTCCCAGCATTCTCCAGGTGCAGCAACGCCGTATGGAGGAGGTAGATGATGGCATCCTCCACACCGATGCTGGGCTGGTAGGCAAACTGCAGCGGGTCCAGCGATGAGCTTGCCAGCGGTCGCAGGTGGGCGAGGACGAGTCTCTCCAGCGTCTTCATCAGGTGAGACGTCAGCGCCACCGGTCTGTAGCTGTTGAGCTCTTTGGGGTTGGCAATCTTGGGCACTGGGACCAGGCATGACGTTTTCCACAGCTGTGGAACTCTGCCCAGCTTCAGGCTCAGGTTGAACAAGTGCTGGACAATGTCATACAGCTGGTCGGAGCAGGTCTTGAGGAGTCGGGAACTGATGTCATCCGGACCTGCTGCCTTCCTCACCTTCATCCTCCTCAGTTGGTTCCTCACCTGCGCAGTTGTGACAGACAGGCAGGAACCAGGAGGCAGAGTGGCGGCTGAGGGTGTGACAACGGTTGGGAGGGCAGATGTTGGTTGTGGAAAGCTGGTCGTGAGAGGGGGCAGGGAGTGTAAGGCCACAGTGAGAGTTGGTGCAGGTGCAGCTACAGGTGAAGTTGACGGTGGGCCGGGGGCGGCTGGCGTCTTGTCAAACCGATTGAAAAAGCGGTTGAGTTCATCTGCCCAGTCCTTGTCTTTTTCGTTCAATGTCACTGGGCTTTTGTGGCCTGAGATGTTTTTCAGGCCCTTCCAGACACCAGCGACATTGCTGGCTTGCAGCTGCTCCTCCATTTTCATCCTGTAGGCCTTCTTCCCCTCTCTGATCTTCCTCCTCAGTTGGATCTGCACGGCCTTCAGTTCCTCTCTGTTGCCCGACACAAAAGCCCTTTTCTTCTCCTTCAGGAGGACTTTTATGTCGGGATTAATCCATGGTTTGTTGTTGGCAAAACACCGCACAGTCCTGGTGGGTACGGTGTTTTGTTCACAAAAGTTAATGTAGTCTGTGATGGTGTTGGTGAGTGAGTCAATGTCTTCCCCATGAATCTCAGTAAAGAGCTCCCACCTGGTTGAATCAAAACAGTCCCGCAGAGCTTCTTCAGCTTCTGTGGACCATCTTTTGATCGTGCGGGTCACAGCTGGTTGCCTCTGGACAAGGGGTTTGTACACAGGCTGGAGATAAACCATATTGTGGTCTGCTCTTCCGAGAGGGGGGAGGGGGGAGAGTTTGTATGCATCCTTGGCGTTTGAATAAAATAGGTCCAATATGTTATTGTTTGTCTCTGGTGGCACAAGTTACATACTGTGTGAATGTTGGGAGGGAGAATTTCAGGGAAATGTGATTGAAGTCCCCTGAGATGATAAACAAGGCGTTGGGGGACTGGGTTTGCAGCTTGTTTACAACAGATATGAGGGCATCGGAGGCAGCGCCGCCATTTGCCGTAGGGGGAATGTACGTCGTCACGGCTATGACGTGTGAGAATTCCTGTGGCAGGTAATGCGGCCGAAGGCTAACGGCTAGCAGCTCGATGTCCCGAGTGCAAAGTTTTTCCTTCACCGTGATGTGCCCAGGATTGCACCATTTGTCATTCACAAATACAGCAATCCCCCCTCCTTTCTGCTTACCGCTGCCTTCATTTCTGTCCGCTCGTACGAGTTGGAAGCCCTCCAACTCTGCGTGGGCGTCCGGAGTGATTGCCGAAAGCCATGTCTCCGTGACGAGTAGCAAGCTGGCTTCCCGGTACTCCCTCTGATGTCGCATTAGCGCCGCCAGCTCGTCCATTTTATTTGGGAGCGATCTCACGTTCCCCATGATGACGGACGGGAGAACGTGTCGGTATTTCCTCGTTCTTTTGCGGCGATCTTTCCCGGCCCGACATCCTCGTTTCCTCCTCTTCAATTCATCGGGGATGTCTGGTGCGGCGGCCGCTAGTCCGCTATTAGCCCGCCACGCTAGTAGCTGGTCTCGACTGTGAATAAAAATATCATACTGCATGTTTTGGGTATTTTAGATGCTATAAAACGTTTTTCTGATGTCAGTTAAAAAACAAAAAAGTGACGTTGGTTGTCCTTTAAGCTATTGTTCTGTTGAGAATGTCCATGTGGAAAAAAATAGCCATGAAATCCAAAATGCTGTGGGAAATGTTTTGGTACTTTCTGAGGTTGATGCCGGCACGTGTCTAGACTTTTGGACTGTCCCCAAATATATCCCGAGTGCCTTGTTGTTGGCCACGAGTGTACGCGTGTGACAGAGAGATGGCCGAAGAGCACGTTTTCCAAAGTCCAAGTTGGCAGCCAGCGTGCGGACAAGAGGCACCGCGCTGCTGTGACCGCCTTAGAGCGCCTCATTGTCGTGAGGTGGACAAGCCCATTGTGCTTATCCAATCAATCACGATAAAACGAGAACACTGACAGTCAATTGTTGTTTTAAAACATGTTTAGTAGGAAATGTGTAAAACAGTGGTCAGTGGCTGACCCTTGTACCGCCACTGCCTATTCCGCCGCCCCGTCCCCCCCTGCACTGACATTTCCATGAACCGCCGCTTGATGTTCATCAGATGACGAGGAGCGGGATGAAAGAGAAACTCCAAAAAGAAACAATCAAAATCTGCCGCGCAGATGTCTCGTGTGCGTGCGCGGCGACTGGAGGAAAATCTGAAATCTGCCCCCATTCCCCCCCTTGCGTCCGCACCCCCAGTTTCCCCCAGAATGAGACTGGAGGCGTGCCTCTTCGATGAAACATAACATTGACAAACACGAATGGAACTGCATGTCTCTTAAGTAGAGGCGAAGCGTGAGAGGAAGCCACAAGGGCACAAAATAAAGAGCAATCAAGTCGGACCTTTTCTGATTCAATCGTCCAAAATAGCAAAAGGGGGGGATGTTGACTAAGCACTTTCATCAACAAAAATGAATCTGTCCACACTTACCTTTGTGGCTAACATGCGCCATCTGCACCAAAGCATGACCATTATTCTTTTTAAACAAAACAGGCATACCCAAATGTTTCTGACCAAAACATTATACATTTTCTTTAAAAATAATTAGATAAAGATAGATAGCTTTATAGTAATATAGCTATATAGCTAGATAGCTGGACAGCTAGCTCGATAGAACTTGCTTGTTCACCAACCCCAGAAACTTGCAAGTCAAGGGTAGGACGCTAAGGACGATGCAATGTCTGACTTTGGCAAATTCAAGTCAGGCACAGGAAGGGTGCGAGTGTGAGGGGGGGGGGGGGGGGGCGTTTATGAACCTCTGGACCTTTCCCCGACCTTCCCTGGCAGTCCCTTCAACACATTCTGCTCCCCGCCGCCATAAAAACACATTTCACACACCTTTTTTCCCAGCCGCCGATATTCACATGAAGTTCACGAGCGTGCTCCCCCCCCTTACCAACAGGAACTTCGCTGTCATGCCCCTTTCCCATTTGAACTCTCCCTTTCATGGTCCCACTCGGTCCATCAGCTCCCGCCAGCCCCACGTACCAATGCACTTCGCCTCAAACACTCCCACCCGCTTTTTTTCCCTACACTTGGCGAACGTCGTTCCAGCTGGCGGGCTGCTTCGCCGCGGCGAGCCAGCGGCCGCTCGCGATTTGTAAAGCAAAAACGGCGGCGGGAACTGACACGGGATGATTTCATAGTCTAGGGAAAAGTGGTGAGGGTGGGGGGGGGGTGAAAATACCGGCGATATACTGGGAAGACGACGCACGGCCAAGAAAGTGAAGCTTCAGTTGATTAAAAGATCAAGTTGGTAGGCCGCCCCTTGGAAAGCCATCCAACCGTGTACAACACGCGACGCGAATGCTGACAAAAGCCTTCTTGGTGGTCGTCGGAACGCGACCGAAGGAGCAGAAAAGGAAAAAATAAATACAAAATATGCTACTGAGCTATAATAGGCCACAGGTATTTGTCTGACCGCGTGAGTAGGCGACGACAGCGTTGGACAAGAAAATCACACTTTTATTAATGGCCGGCAACCTTATGAAGGCGAAAAAAAGGTTAACGTCTTTATTTGCGGACAGCAATCAAACCCAAGCGGCACGCCAACGTCTTTGTTAGGATTACATTTTAATTCTTTTGCATTGCAATTTTAGGTACGTTTATCGACTTTGGTTCATCAATTTATGATTTCGATGAATCGCAGTAGGACCTGATTTCATAAATGACAATTCCAGAAAAAATAAACTAATAAGAGCAAACAAATCGCTGAGGATTTCGTTTATTGGTATGGTCTGCAACATGTTACAAAAGAGATAGAAATGTTGATCACGGCTCACCAAATCAAAAACAGATGTTTGTAATTGTCTTATTTGGATTCTACACAAAGCTCATCAGTCCGCTTTCACGGAGGATGAAAAAAAATCGGAGAATATTTAGTGTTGAGAAGCTGAAATTTAGAGGATTTGAGTGGGGGGTTAAGGGGGTATGCCCACCAACACGGTGCCCGTGGGCTTTTTTATAAATAGCACAGCAGTGATGGGATTTTCTGGGAATGTTGAGGAAGTGATCGTTTGAAAAACAAACATTGTCCAAAATAAAGCATTACCAATTGATATTGATTACTTTCCACTCTATTGTGAGAAATCATCGGCCCTATGCGCCAAGAGAAAAAAAAACAATGCATAAAACAAAAAGCGCTTGCAAAGGCGAGTTACAAGAGAACACAAAGAACACAACAACTAAACGGTTCAATAAACCGAAAACAAAGATCAAAATCTGCAAAAATGAGTCATGAAAATGCAAAACATCAATGACAAAACAAGAGCCACTATGAAACACATCGAGATGTCTAGAATACAACACGTGGCACCTTACGAACGAGATACTTTCCGAGTGGTCGTTCGTAAGGTGAATTTGTTCGTAAGTTGCTTCAATGCTATATTTTGTATGGAATGTATGTTTAAGGCTTATATAAGTACATATGTTTAATGCTTATATAAATGTTTAATGCTTGTATAAGTAACTTGTATTGATTTGGACTGAAAAAGAAACATTTGATAAAATATATGCTCTATAAAGATATGTACATGTACAACTGGAGAGAAGACTACATATGTTACTACAAAAATGTTCGTATGTACCGTTGTTTGTAACTCGAATGTTCGTAAGTAGGAGAGCGTCTGTAATCCCGCTTCTAAATGATTGATGACCGAAGTGTTCTAAAATTAAAAGTAGCAATTGGATTATAGTTGGAGAAAAAAAAAAAAAAAATACAAAGTACAATTTCGAAGTAAATGAAGTAAATGCTACAAGGTATGTGGAACACATGACTACAGTGATACCTCGGTATACGAACCCCTTGGCTTACGAACTTTTAAAGTATTGTTTTAAATTATTGTTAAATTTATGAACATTTTACCTTGGCATACAAACTAGTTTTCAGGATACAAACGAAACTGCCACAGTGAGTGATGTGTCATTCGTGAACGAGCCTGCTCTCCTAAAAGAAAACGGCAGCTGGCTTGTTTTGGTCCTCTATTCCCCGCCCCAGTCGTCAGTTAAAGACACATGATTGGTCAAGAACGAGAGCAGTGGGGGGGGGGGGGGGGGGTTACAGACAGAGAGAGAGTGAAGCCATTCTCCCAAAAAGAAAATGGCTGCCGACATTTTTTTTGGTCCTCTATTCCCCACCCCCAGTCTTCGGTTAAAGCCACGTTATTGGTCAAGAACGCAGCAATGAGGGGAGGTGGTTTAAACATTAAAGAGACAGGCAGACAACAGAGAGAGATGAACTTTGATATTTCAAAGGCAGAGTGTAGACTGCAAGGTTAAAATTCCCATCAATCATGCTCCACAAATAACCCGCACAAGCCATCTGTACACAAAAAGCTTTCAACCCAGCTAAACAGAACACAATTGATGAGGAACTAGGTAAAATGATCGCGGAAAAAGCACTTACAAGGGACCATTCCTCAAGATGGTGAAAGAAGGCTACGTTCCTCATCAAGTGCTTAATGCTGATGAAACCTGCCACTCCATTCCATCAAGCCATCAACAACCATCACAAAGGTAAATAAAACGACTTTATTATACACTACAGTTTATTTCTTTAATTATAACGCCATAGCACATTTATAATACATGAAATAAGGGATATTTTGTGTAGTTTTAAGGCTTAGAAAATTAGAAAGTAGAAAATTATGTTTTATGGGGACCTGGGAACGGATTATTCTCATTTTAATGGTTTCCTATGGGAAATTAATTTTTGGGATACACACTTTTCGCCTTACACATCTGTCTGGGAACCAATTAAGTTTGTAAGCCAATGTATCACTGTACTTGCGTTCGAATGACATGAGCCAGCAAGACTGATTCTGACGCACACCCCCCACCCGGCGCAGATTACGTTATTCCAGCAACACTCGAATGCTGGAATCTAATTGGACATAAAATGGGACAGCCACAAACATACTCCGGAAGCAACGCCGGCGGGACAAATTAACACGTCGAGAGACAGACTGAGGATAAACGAATGGGACTGAAAGCAGGTCGGCGCGTTAACGTTTTCCTCAAAGTCAAACAGACGAGACGATAAAGAGCAGGGGACCCGGGGCGGTGCTGTGTGAGAATACAGCCGTAAAAACGTGGCCCTTGGATAGGCTACTGACAGCAAGCGGCGCTATTAAAACATATCTTATGGGGTGGGGGGGATGTTGAGGGAAACTTGGAAATGAGATTAAGACGAGAAAGTGTTGCCGTGTGCGTGGGTGCTAGTGTGTGTGTGTAGCTGTAAAACCCTATACAAGGTGCCAACGGCTCTGACCCTTCACCTCTTTTTGAATGTTGCTATATTCTGGAATGTGTATTAGCAAGATTTGGTGTTCCGGTGCCCCTGAGGGTGCGTGTGTGTGTGTGTGTGTGTGTGCGCGTGCGACCTCAGACATGTGTTGGTGTTAACTGGCACCACCAAGCGTGGAGGGGATCATTAGTGAGCTCTACACGCCGCCTTTACTGTACATGGCGAGAGGCGGTTTGAATACCAACGTACCTTTTGTGTGTGTCTGCATCAAAACGCCCTGACCGCTGCGACGCTAACATGGCAACCTAAGCGCTGAGAGACCCCCTCCGCGAGTAGCCCATTAAAAGGTACAAGAAGGTTCATAAACGTGGATCAGCGTCAACACTGACGTACGTTCGGTATACCTTTCGTGTGTACTCTGCAACGTACTCTGTGTGTGTGTGGGGAGGGGGTCGATACATATTTGTATGTAGTTGAATCTATCGATGCTTGGTGGAGGTAAAGAAGCTGGAAAGGAGGGTGATGAGAGCCCCCACCAATAGAAGGGAGGCTGAGCTAGAGTCGTGTATGGGTGGGTGGTGGGGGTGTGTAAACAACACTCAGCAACTTCTTGGGGAAGTTTTAAGTGGCCCCTTTTGTCTGCCGTCATGGTTCCCTTCCCTCCTTTTTTGCCCATCCTTTCTTCTGGCCTTTTAACAGTAACCAGAGAGGGCAAGAACAACGCTGGGACACAGCGGGGAGACAAGGGGGGTGAGTGGGGGACACCCGACGGGGGAGACAGCGAGACGCTTTCAAGGGGCTCGGAGATAAGAAGTGTCTCCACGCTGTAAGGGAATCCCGTCTTCCTTTTCCTCTTCTGTTGTCAGATAAGAGAAAGAGCAGGTTTATCTGTGTGTATGTGTGTGTGCGTCTGTGTGTGTGTGTGTGTGCGTCTGCGTGTGTGCGTGCGTGCGTGTGTGTACATCAGAGGGCTTTCTCAGACCCCTGATGCCAATCATCTGTTTTCCACCATTCACCCATTTACGACTGAGTGCGTGTGTTTGTGTGGGAGCGCATGTGTGCTTGTGCGTAGGTGTGTATGTGTGAATGTGTTTGTGTAAGTGTGTGTGCATGCGTGGGCGAGCACGTGTGTGTGTGCGCATGCGCAAATGTGGTGTGTGACAACATGCATGTGTATGTGCACGTATGCGTATGCACATATGTAGTGTTTGTACGCATTAGTGTGTATGCGTGTGTGTGTGTATGTGCACGTATGCGTATGCACATATGTAGTGTTTGTACGCATTAGTGTGTATGCGTGTGTGTGACTGTGCGCATGTGTGTGTCCCCATGTGCTTGTGTGTGGATGCAAATATGTGGTGTGTGAGTGTGTTTGTATATATATATATATATATATACATATACGTATATATATATATACACACACACACACACACACACGCACACACACACACACACACACACACACACACACACACACACACACACACACACACACACACACACACACACACACACATATATATATATATATATATATATATATATATATATATATATATATATATATATATATATATATATATATATATATATATATATATACAGTAAAGTCTCGTTATATCGATATCGGATATATCGATAGTCCCGGTTATATCAATATTATTTCTATGCACGCACGGAGAAAATTACATGCAAACAGGGTCGGATATATCGATAGTCCCGGTTATATCGATATTTTTTCGGACTCCCTTGAATATCGATATAACGAGACTTTACTGTATATATACATATATATATATATATATATATATACATATATATATATGAGTGGTTAGCACACCGGCTTCACAGTGCAGAGGTCGCCGGTTCGCGTCCCGGTCCGGCCTCCCTGTGTGGAGTTTGCATGTTCTCCCCGGACCCGTGTGGGTTTTCTCCGGGTCCTCCGGTTTCCTCCCACACTCCAAAAACATGCATGGTCGGCATATTGACCACTCCAAATTGTCCCTATGTGTGACTGTGAGAGTGACTGTTGTATGTCTTTGTGTGCCCTGCGATTGGCTGGCAACCAATTCAGGGTGTCCCCCGCCTCGTGCCCGAAGACAGCTGAGATAGGCACCAGCAACCCCCGCGACCCTAATGAGGAATAAGCGGTACGGAAAATGAGATGATATATATATATATATATATATATATATATATATATATATATATATATATATATATATATATATATATATATATATATATATATATATATGTGTGTGTGTGTGTGTGCATGTGTGTGAATCCACCAATGCCTGTGTGTGTGTGTGTGTGCATGCACATATGTGGTATGTGTGTGTGTGTTTGTATATACGTGCGTGTGTGACCGCGTGCATGCATGTGCGTGCCCATGTGCAGTTGTGTATACGTGTGTGTGTGTGTGTGTGCGTGCGTGTGAGGAAAAAGCTTGCCCATCGCTGTGGAAACTGATCAACCACTGTGGTCTTTCTTCACCTTCCACAAGTCAGACGAACGTCAACAGGTGGGGATGCAATTTTGGCTCTCGCGGGGGAACCTCTCATTATTCTGCTTGGGAGTTTACACGACTGCCATTGAGATACGAACAGTGATGTGTTCTTCTCTCAAGTAACCTCCAAACGTGAATTAAGAGAGTTGAAGATAATTGCCGGAAACGTGGGCAAAGACGGGAAATTTGGCGCCGGCATGTGGGCCGGCAAGAGCACGGCGGCCATTTTAGAGTCCCTTGTGCTGTTGTTTTGTTTTCAAAATCACTCGTAAGTCTGTTTATAACACTTCATTTATTTTCACCTGGGAAATGTTTTTTTTTTTTAAGAGATGCCTTTTCTTGAGTTGTATGCAGCAAAAGTTATTTTTAAAGACTGGCAGTGGCAGTGGAAAAAAACAAACGGGACGATCATTTCCGATGGTCGCCTCGCCTATTCCGGGAGCTGGAAAAGCAACGAGTGGAGGAGGGGGACACGCGTCAATGCAAGTGCCGCGTCGAAACGGGCCCGCTCCGCTTCATTTGAAGGCTCGCGGCCTCCCAATCAGCCGCGCGACGCCTCTCATTAGTCCGTCTGCAACCTTCGGCCATTTCCTCCGAAGGGCCCAGTGAAAACAAGGCGGGCGCGCGCTCGCCCGTGTGTGTTTGGCACCCTGTCAGTCACGCCCCCCATTTTGATCGATGGCCGGGCATCCCATGCAAACATTCCCTGTTGGTTTAGAGGTGCGCGCACGGCACCTGCTCCGCACGGTGATTAAACGGCGACATTTACCGGGCGGGAGCAAGAAAAACAGGCGCGAGGATCTGCCGCAATTTTAATGAGTTCATCATGTTGGGTCAGCACTCCCGAAACGCTCGCTTCTCATGAAAGGGAAGAAACCCGACCCACCCCCAACCCTCCCATCATGCGCTCGGTGTCCTCGTCCTTTCTCCTGTTCTCTATTGACGTTGCTCAATGCTATCAGTGGCGCGTAATGCCCACCGTTACACCCCACAGCTCTTTGTCTGGCTTATCGGGCCGGATCGGAGGCGGTGCTTCGCTTGAGTTTCCATTCCGCACGTTAACCCGAGCGATGACATAAGTGGAACGGAGCGGTCCGGGATGAGAAGACAAACTTGTTGCTCATCAACTTCGAGCCACAAGCCGACATGTTGCGTCATGTCCCGGGGGGGAAGACAGATGGCGCTCATGAAACCATCAAAGCTCCACTTTGAACGGAACCAAGCGTTGTTGTTTACGAGATGTCGCTTGGAATATTTTGTGCTTTGGTTGATTTATAAAGATGCCCCAAGTTGCAGACCAAGTTGCCCATAATTACGGCGACCCGGCAGAGGTTTTGGTGGCTTCCTCAAAGAAGGGGCAGACGAGCCATTTTGGGGTGGGGGCAACAATGTGAGAGGTTGAAAAGATCCACATAAACTCGCAAACGACAGACCCTTACAACCCTTTTTCCGAAATAATTTGCTGATGTTGCCCTTAATGAATTCATCTTCCCGGTCCTCATGTTAACACAACTCAGCAGCGCCACTTTGAAACACACGCCATCCAATAATAAGCCCACTTCGACACAGCGCTCGGGCCTGATTGATGCTGCCGGCCGCCGTGACACTCGGTGGGTTGCCGCGGCGACACCTGTCAACAAACAGGCCGGGGACGGAGGGTATTGGGGGGGGGGCTGGAGTTGTCAAAACAAATGCCAAATGCACCGAGCACAGACGCCATCAAACACTCCTTCTCGGACATGTTGCAGTTCCCCTCAAATTCTTTTTGAGGTCTTTGGCTCCCGAAACATCTGATGACTTTTGAATGGCCTCTTGTCTTAGGATAAATCTGCGGTCACGGCAACCGGGAGTCAGCCAGGACAAGAAGTAGTAGTCCAGGGGTGGCGGGGGTGGGGGGTAGCGGCGGCAACTGTACCAGAAAGCAACGGCGAATCCGTAACTACGTTGGGAATCATTCATCATTCCCGACGGCTTAATCACTACGCGGGGATTTTTACCAACTCGTTCTGACCACGGCAGCAACATAATGGAACATGCGCTCAAAAACAGTCAAAAATAACAGAAATCTGGCGCAAAAGGGACCGACCCAAATTTTTTTAGGTGACACAAAATGTTGGGGTAAATGAATGATTACCCTCAAAAATAAATACATACATAAATAAATGTTACAAAAAACAAAATGTGTATATGTAAATAAATAACTTACACAAACAAATAAACATAAATGCTACATAAAAAGAAAATAATGTGTGAATAAATAAACAAATAAACAGATACATTGATAAAAAAAGTTCAAATAGAAAAATAAATGAACAAATAAATACATAAATAAATACATAAATAAATGAATAAATAACATAAATACATATGTGAATAAACAAAAGAATGAATAAATAAATGAATACTTGACTACAGAAATTAATACATATGTGAATAAATAAAATAATGAATAAATAAATGAATACATACATAAATATAGAAAAATAAATGAACACATAAATACATAAAACATGAATATCAGAATCAGAATACCTTTATTCGTCCCACAAAATATATAACCACACAAATAAATATGTGAATAAATAAATTCACAACTGAATAAATGAATACATAAATAGATAGAAAAATAAATGAACAAATAAATACACATATACATTAACATATAACAATAAATATGCGAATATCTAAATACATAAATAATTGAACGAGTGAAAAAATGAATACATAAATAAAAAAATAGAAAATAAATGAACAAATAATGTACATAAGTAAAACTCTGGACACTCCCAACATTCGTTACATCGATTCTCTTCCCACCTTCAAATCCCATCTCAAAACCCATTTAAAATCGCATTTTCTGTGTAGCTTATCTGTTGTTTCTACTTATAATTGTATTATATTTATTATTGTATCTATGCTTGCTTGTGACTGTAAAGTGTCCTTGAGAGCTTTGAAAGGCGCTTGAAATAAATGTACTATTATTATTATTATTATTATAAATTAATGAATGCCTACACAAATACATAAATATGGGAATAATTAAACACATACATACATACATGCATACATACATACATACAGACAGACATAAACAATGGAATAAATGAATACATAGATAAACACATTGAAAAATAAATGAACAAATACAAACATAAATAAATGAATAAATGACTACACAAATGAAAAAATATGTGAATAAATAAATAAATAACTGAATAAATGAATACAGAAATAAATAGAAAAAAATTAATGAACAAATAAATAAATAAATAAATAACTACACAAATAAATAACTATGGGAATCATACAGAAATAAATTTAAAAAAAATAAATGAATACATAAATAACCAAATAGAAATTCATAAAAAAAATGAATACATTACTTTACAAATAAATAAATATGTGGGGTTGGTCCATGATTGACTTAATTGGGTGGGGCTTGGTGACAGTTGAATGTCACCAAAGTGAAACATGTTCGCATGAAAGTCGTTCGCGGATATGATTGGCGTGGTCACGCTACACAGGAGCTGATGGCGGCGGGATTTGGGAGTGTGTGCACGTGCGTGTGTGAGAGAGACATCTCACTCAAGTGAATGGAAAGAAAAGTGCTGACCTGACATGGGTTGAAACCATAGCGTGGCACATCCTCCCCACGTGGGAACGAGTCAAAGGCACATGTGGATTCTGTTGGGAGAAAGGGGGGGACAAGAGGGGAGGGGGGGGGCGTAAACACTTTTGCCAAAGTCTTGTTTTGCGCGCATCTGTCTGATGTTGATTTTCGCCGCGACCAAGAAGGAGGAAATGAAAGAGGACCGAGCGCGGGATGAGACGGTCAAAGTGGACACGTTTTGAGGTCGTCGTAGAGGTCACGTGACATCGGCGAGGTATCAAAAGAGGTCAAAGAATCAAGTTGAGCCTCGCTTTATGAAACCTTTGAATGCAGCTATTGACTGCCCCCACCACCCTCCCCTCATCCCACCCTACTCCTCTTCCGCCCCTCCCCGAGGCTAAAACGAATCATTAGCATTCCGCGTAAGACTATTTCGGGAGGAAATGAGAACTTTGGTCTTTCATATTTGACATTTTCCAAGCTGCCGTCGAAGCTCGGAGTGATGAAGTGATTTGGACGGTCAAGTCTTGGTCTTAATCCGGGCGGGAGGACGAGCGGGCGGCCTGTCCAAAATCGTTTCGACCGACATGTTTGTTCTCGCGACTTTCATCTCAGAGTTCTTTTCTCATTTCCTCGCACATTCCTCCCTCTTTTCCTCCTCCTCCAAGGCCGCGGGGGCCGAGGAGCTTCCTTCCTGCGCGCCGCCGACCAACAAACGGACTCAATCATCGAGCATGCCGCCGACAAACGTGAGCGTTCCGGGCGCCGAGACGCGTCCTTCACTCAGACCGCCATCCGCCATTTTCAGAAATGGCTGACAGTGTGGGAAATGGTTTATAAAGTGAAAAACAATCGGCAATAAAAGTCAGCATTGTGAGAGCAAGGAACTCACACACGCTAAATAGCTGTTTGTGGTGAGGACCGAAGAATTAGACTTCTTCTGTCATAACTTTTTGGTGTGTGTGTGTGTGTGTGTGTGTGTGTGTGTGTGTGTGTGTGTGTGTGTGTGTGTGTGTGTGTGTGTGTGTGTGCACGTGTGGACACAAACCACCAGTGGCATGCGACCATGAATGATGACCACGTTAATCGCAAACATATTTCCACATGCGCAAGGAAGACACAACAGGCAGCGCCTCTATACTTTCCGATGCAAGCAAAGATGGGGGGTAGCTGACATAACGTAATGTCATCACGTTTGGAGGTTTGATATTCACCTGAAAAAAAAGCTATTCTGTTGCATGTTTTCCAGAAGAAAAAAAAAAACATTTCATTTATCAAAAACAGCAAATAGGTGAGTATGGAAATGCAAATGAGTCTCCTCCACCTGAATTCAAACACATCCCAAAGTCACGTGACCTCTCCAAACAAATGGCGCTTGCGTCGCCGTCGCCCATTAACCCTCGCCCGACACGCCGTTGATGTCACCACTACGTCGTGACCTCCAAGGAGCGAGTTTGACGCGCCGAAGAGTGTCCCCGCCCTCAGCGCGCCTCTCTGCAGCGTCCATCCATCATACGGCGACGGCACTTAGTTGCCATGGCGGCCGGCGAGCAGGACTTTTGGAGTCATAAAGAAATTATGTCATATTTGGACCGGAGGAGCCAAACAAATAGATTTCAATTCAGCGATGCGTCATGAACGTACACCCCCTTTTACGCGACGTCTTTTTGGATTTACGACGGCAATAAAAAATATTGATTAGTTGAGCATCAGCGAGTGACTAAATCCCTTCTTTGAGCACCTTTGACCCGTGCCGCAACCATAAAGTAGCACCTTATTATCATAAGTTGGGAACGTCGTGTACCCACCCCTCTCACCCCTCTTCTACGCTTTCATCATCAGGTTCCAAGCCGGCGGGACATCTGCTTGCGCGTTTCACATCAGGCCGACAAGAAGAAGAAATCACATTAAAAAGGGTGTCAAACTGCGCACACACACATACACACACACACAACACTTCCTGCGCCATCGTGTTCTCCGTCGCCATTGTACAGTACAATGTGGCGTCTGTGCGAGGGCGCAGGTACAGTAACGGCGCCTCCATATGGCTCCCATTCCCCACAGGAAGAAAGGCCATATTGTTGGCGGCCTGTAAAAAATTAACTGGGCCCGTTCTTGAAAGTCTAACAAAAGCGCCACCCGCCTCCTCTAGACGAGGTCTGGAAGAGTCCTTTCACCTGGACGTGGGTGCTCGTGGACCAAAAAAAAAAAAGGAAGACAATAAATAGGACATCTAACTGCGTTGGTTGGGGTTGTGGAACAAATGCAGTTTA
>NC_142735.1:24257500-24300000 GCF_051943395.1 Hippocampus bargibanti | reverse complement strand
TAAAAATGGGAAGCAGAAGAAGATTGATGACTTTTTTAAATTGTATACATAATACAGTAAGATGTAAGCGTTGCAGTTTCCCTGTTGTGTTATGTACATGCCCACTGTACTGTATATGAATGCAATCGTTTTTTGCAACAATGTTTCTTGTTTTGTCTGCTGAAGCGCGATGATTTTGAAAATTATTAACATTCCATACTATGTATTAAAGGACAGCCGATGTCACTTTTTATTCAAATGCAAATAAAAATGACTTCACGCCAAGACGTCTTGCATTGCTTGTGAATCCAAACAATGGCTTCAGATTCGGATAATATGCTTTCTTGTTACACATCCAGTTATGAATATGTTTCAAATACACTGTAGTTCTGAAGATTAAAGCATAGATGTTTACAATCGTTAAAGAATTATATGTGCCATTTTGAGGCAACATTTGGTGAACATCTCTCACCCAAAAAAAAGGGAGCTAATGGCCAGCTCCGTTATTATATGGCGCTTGGCGGCTTTTGTTTAATGCAGTTCGGCGCAGGATCGTATATATCGATAGTCCCGGTTATATCGATATTTTTTCGGACTCCCTTGAATATCGATATAACGAGACTTTACTATAGAGAGAGAGAGAGAGAGAGAGAGAGAGAGAGAGAGAGAGAGAGAGAGAGAGAGAGAGAGAGAGAGAGAGAGAGAGAGAGAGAGAGATAGAGAGAGAGAGATATATATATATATATATATATATATATATATATATATATATATATATATATATATATATATATATATATATATATATAGAGAGAGAGAGAGAGAGAGAGAGAGAGAGAGAGAGAGAGAGAGAGACACGTTTTGCGAGGTGGTGATGGCGGGTTCGGATCCCAAAAAGCAGGCAGGAGGGAGCAGGAGGTTGTTTGACAAATTGTATTAAAATAAAGTCAGCAGGAACAAAATGTAAAACATCAAAATGATCTGAATGGAAAAAATGCAAAGTAGCAAAAGAAGACCAAAAGTAAAAGCCCGCCAAGGTTAAACAAACACGTACACGATGCATGCTGCAACCAAGCAGCAAACAAACAATGAATCGGCACGGGATGGTCGTGCCAGGTGTCCTTTTAAGTGTCATTGATTATAACGACCAGCACCTGCGAGGCTGCAGGCAGGGCTGAAGTCGCTACCCGCTGGTCGCAAATCTGATCGGGACGACCAGCACTTGTGCAGGTGCAGGCGGGGAGGACAGCGCCCCCCGTTGGTCGCCAAGCAGATCATGACAGTACCCCCCCCTTCAAGGGGCTGCTTCCAGAAGTCCCAACAGTCTCCCAAAAGGTCCACTCGCCAGGGAACGGTCGGTGGGGAGGGCAACCGCTGCCTCTCCAGCATACGACGGGCGGCGGCCTGATGGGAACGGGACTCGGCCTGGGGTGGACGAAGACGCGGCACGGATCGTCGTGGCCGTGAGTGCGATCCCTCTCGCACATTCACGCGACGGCGCATGGATCAACGTGGACGTCGAACTGCCAGGCGCAGAATGGCACCCCGTACGGCCGTATGGGACCAGGTCTCGACCGGACGCCGACGTGGGCGTGAACTGCCCGGCTCCAAGGGAACGAGACCAGTCCAGAGCCGCTCCGGGATCCAGCGGTGAGTGGGGTCTCGGACTGACATTGACGCGGACGTTGCACGGCTCGTCGTGGATGAGACTCAATTCGTCATGCACGACGACAGCGTGGCTGGACGTGGGCGTGCAATGCCAGTCACCCAGTGTCACCCTGGACGGCCACCTGGAAGGAGGTCTCGGCCGGACGTTTACGTGGACGTTGCGGCTCGTCGAGTGACGCAAGTCAAACTCGACCAGGCTTTCGCTAACGTGGACGTAGCATTGCCAGGCACAGGGTGGAAATGAGACAGGTCCGATGTACCTGCGGGATCCGATGGTTGGCCGATTCATTCTGTCACGTTTTGCGAGGTGGTGATGGCGGGTTCGGATCCCAAAAAGCAGGCAGGAGGGAGCAGGAGGTTGTTTGACAAATTGTATTAAAATAAAGTCAGCAGGAACAAAATGTAAAACATCAAAATGATCTGAATGGAAAAAATACAAAGTAGCAACAGAAAACCAAGTGTAAAAGTCCGCCAAGGTTAAACAAACACGTACACAATGCATGCTGCAACCAAGCAGCAAACAAACAATGAATCGGCCCCGGATGATCGTGCCAGGTGTCCTTTTAAGTGTCATTGATTATAACGACCAGCACCTGCGAGGCTGCCGGCCGGGCTGACGTCGCTACCCGCTGGTCGCCAATCTGATCGGGACGACCAGCACCTGTGCAGGTGCAGGGGGGGCCGACAGCGCCCCCCGTTGGTCGCCAACCAGATCATGACAAGAAGAAGTGGTGCTTTCTACTATGTTTGTGACTGCTTTATTTCCTGTAAATGATAGCTGTCCATGTTTCATGCTTTGTTACAGCGTCAGCTGTTGTTAAAGCGCTATATAAATCAATATGTATTGTATTGTATTTGTTGCGGGTGCTACTTGTCACTCATTGAAGGTGCGCCTTACAATGTGCGGCATCTAACATATAAAACATATTGAAAAATATGTTATTTGTGGCATATAATCCTACGCGCTTTATATATGGTAAAAGTTTTAAACTATGTCAACCATTGAAGGTGCGCTTTATAATCCGATGCTCCGTATAGTCGGGAAAATAAAGTATATCTCTGCTCCTTAACGCTCTTTCATTACCGCGCTTCACTGAATAGTCGAGCGGCAACTAAAAGGATTTGAGCGCTTTTGTGCTGTGGAACGGTCACAGATCTTTCCCATTTGTCTTGGGAATGTGATGCTCTCAAATCCCGAGGGAGCCAAGACAAGACACTCAACAATCAGGCTGTAATTTTTGAGTTTCATCTCGACTCCACAGCTGTCTCGTTATGTTTCATCAAAAGGCATCAAAAGGTGAAACCCAACCAACCTTGAATGATCAATTTATTGATGAAGAGGCATTTGTATCCTACCTGGCTCTTTCGTTTAATTCGAAGTGAAAACGCACACCCACACATTCTATTTCCTATTTATATTTCTTAATTTAGATCTCAAGTAGGATACGTGGTTAAAAAAACACAAGCAAATACAGTGACGGATAAATAGACTGCCTGCCTGCCTGCCTGTCATGTCATGTCGTGCTTCCCGCCTCACTCCGGCCACGTGGCACAGACGTACATCAATTGACTCGCCACCCCCCTTACCGTCTCCGCTCGCTCAAGACGCCCCCTCTCTCTTAAACACACACAAGCATGTTGTCCCTCCCCCCTGGGGATAAAATCACTTACGCACACACGGACACAAGCGCACACACAAATATGGGGTGGCTCTTTGCTGGAGTGGACAGGCCTTTGTGAGATAACGGGCAAATGCGGGCTGACAGGCTCGGCTGAGCCATTATTAAATTGCAGCGAAGACTATATTACTTTAGAGTGAGATAAAAGACTACATACAAGACGGATGGGTGGGGGACATCAAACAAGACTGTGTCCGGATTGTGCCAGGAGTAATCCGGCTGAGGGCGCCACTGATTTCCCCCAAGAGCAGGTGCCATTTCTCCTTGAATAATCCTTAGGAGGTATCCAACAGTTGCCTTTCAGATGAGCTTCGGAAGACAGCCATTTGGGCTTCATTTAAGCTTTCTGAGAGCTTTCCGTGAAAGGAACAAACAACGGTCGTGTCGTTGTAGCCCTTTCACAGTTGGGGAGCGTCTTACGCTCACATGGAACCATTGTGGCACATGAAGGCTTGAGCTGTCTCATTCTATGAGTGATCATGCACCAAAAATGAAAACGGTGAAGATGAAGGCTGGGCGATGGGCCGGTAGCGTAGCGGCCATCTTTCAAGGTGTCAGGTTTTTCTGACAGTACCCCACCACTCCAATGTTGCCGTTTTACCACCAGGAATGGTTTTAACATCCTTAGAACGTGGTTAAATTTACTGCGCAACGCAATGCATTCTGGGAGCCGAGTGACTTTACCATCATTAACATAGAGATGAACAAGTGGCAAAAAAGACATGCCCTTGCCGAAATCGACAATTAAAGCTTTTACAACCAAAATGGTCCATCGATGCCTAAATAAAAAAATAAATAAATAAATAAATAAATGAATACATAAATAAGATTAAAAAATTTGGATAACATCAATTTTTACCGACACCGCCCCCCTGAAAACAAACAAATAAATAAGAACGACTTATTTTCAATGCTTTTGATGGGAATTTCACTGAGCTGCGCTGCTACTGCCATTGCCACATTCTAACATGCTAATTGCAATTGAATTATAAATCGAGATCTCTTTGTCTCTTGCCACGCAGTAGTACACGTGACGCCATAGTGTAATGGTCAATCTGTTGATTATGAGGCCCATTGGAACGTAACACGGAAAAACAGGAGCTCGCTATTTGCGCTCCAAGAAAACAAAATGGTGTCCACAGATGCCAAGCGACCACAGCGAGAACAACAAAAAAGGGGAAGTCATCATTGCTCGAGGAAGAACCGCCAGGCAGGCAGCGTCGAGCGCAAGGTGATGGAGATTCTTTGTCGCCGGGCAGCCCTGAATGGCATTGGGCTCGATAGCGACGCTGGCACATCATTAATCAACTAGAAATGCGTTGAAACCATCTCGGCGCGCTGCCTTATACGCTTAAGTAGCAAGGGATAAAATAAGTGGAGTGAAGATGGGCTTTTTCCAGCGAGATTGCACAGATTGTAAAAGTGTGATGGCGGCAAGGATGCCAGGGCGGCAGCACGGAAAATCTTGCTCAGGCATAAATCCTGGGACTATCTCAATAAAATATCAAGGCTCAATTCTTTGAATTAATATCCAACACGCCTGCGCAGTGGCAAAGCACAGACAAGTCAACGGTATTAATAAACGACTAATATGATTGCACATTACTGATACTCATTCAGCCTTCCATTTTGTGATCTGCGTTTACCTCATAAGGGTCTATCGCAGCTGTCTTCAAGGGACACCTTGAACTGGTTGACAGCCAATCGCAATGTACACGAAGACAAACAATCATCCACACTCACATTCACACCAAATTGCATATGTGGAACTATCGTGGCTTGGAATTGAAGCGGATTTATGTAAAACAGGAGATGTGAGACAATCTGTTTTTTTCAATGTATGCTACAGCTTCATGTTTGCTTTCAATACTTAGATTGTAGAAGACGTGCACATTCTACCATGATGTCCCTGATCCACTGTTGAAAATTGGGCTTTCCTCCTCTCCTCTTTCATCTCGAACTGCTTCATTTAAGAAAATGTTTGTCTTGCACTCAAACATCAAAGAGTACATGAGGAAAATCAGTAAGATTGCACAAATGTCCATGTTTTTATTTTCCTGTTGTGTTGATTATTTTGCTTAGTGTCGACTATTATGTGAAGCGCTTTGTTATAGCTGCAGCCGTTGTGAAAGTGCCATATGAATTAGGATGTATTGTATTGTATTGTATTGTATTGTATTGTATTGTATTGTATTGTATTGTATTGTATTGTATTGTATTATATGTCTATATACACACTCACATTAGTGGTGTGAGTTTGTGTTACTTCCGGGTTGCGTGAACGTTTGCGTGAACGGCTGATGCTGCTCACCCGCAGAAAATAAAATGTTGTTATCCTGTGACTGTAAAGTGTCCTTGAGAGTCTTGAAAGGCGCTCAGAAATAAAATGTATTATTATTAAATTCAGGGTGTTCAGTCAGTCTTCCACATGTGTTTTTGGAATGTGGGAGGAAACAAGAGTACCCGTAGAAAACCCACACAGGCACGGTCAGATTAAGCACACAAGAAGGCCGGAGCTGGAATTGAACACGGTACCAGTGCTCTGGGAGTTCAATGCACAATCCACCCGCTCACTGGGCCATCTCCTTGGAATTGTTTATCACTGACAATTGTATTCAAGCCCAAATCATTTTTTTGTCACAAAAAGGTTTATGATTAGCTTTAAAAGGACAACCGACGTCTCCGGACAAGTTGTGTCCATCATTTGTAAAATGACTTCAAATGACTTCTACTGGGCGTATTTTAATAAGATTCCACCGCATATAGCTATATTTTACGTTTTAAGACTCGCGCTGAACATTCAGGAAGTCTTGTTATTGACTTGGTGACGAGTCCTCAAGTGACGTCAGAAAAGGACAGTCTCCTGATGTAAAAAAGACACATTGTAGCATCTTTCCATCACGTCAATGTAGTTTGCTGTACTTTTTTTTTTGAAAACCGTGTGTTACATCCAAAAGCCCCCAGCAGAGGGAGTCCATGCTCCATGGAAATCATTTATCAGCCTGTGGAAACGGGCTGATAAATGCCTCAAAATGACATGGAATAAATTCTTCAATCGATTGCAAACATGTATGCTTTCCTCTTCAGAACTATTTGAATCATATTCATAACTGGATGTGTAACAAGAAAGCATATTATCCGAATCTGAAGCCATTGTTTTTATTCTCCAGCAATGCAAGACGTCTTGGCGTGACATCACGAACTGGGGGCGGGACTTTCTGAAAATGCCCAATTCGCAGCTCAATTTTTTGCAGATTTTGGACACTTTAAGTCATTTTTATTGGTGTTTTGCATTTGAATAAAAATATCATAATGCGTGTTTTGGGTATTTTAGATGCTATAAAACGTTTTTCTGATGTCAGTTAAAAAACAAAAAAGTGACGTTGGTTGCCCTTTAAGTCTGTATGTTAGCCACAAATTCAATGACTTGAGGAAATTAAGCTCCTCCTCTCAGTTCGTCACAGTCACATGGCACCAGACCACTAGATGGCCCCAAAGTAATATTTTCATTGTAGACATGGCAGGGTTAGAATACATGACCACAAATATGTCGGGTTTCACAATATAGTGATTGTTTTGAGCTTGTTTGTTTCGGTCAATGACTTGCTTTGACCCTAATTGTCTTATTTATCCACGGACACGATTCGAGCCACAATAATAATTAGCGGAGGTTATTAATTTTTAATGGCACCTAAATGGTGCCCCGCCCCCAAAGGGCCTATAACATGTGGTTTTAATTAATATGCAACATGTGCACACGAGGCTTTCAATTAGAGTTGTCCTGGCAATGGCTAACCGCTTTTAATCCATATGCTCATCAAGGGTCGGAGTCGTACCTTTTTAATCAAGCGCCACCCCCACTTGTGAAGAGAGTCAACACGTGTCTATCAGTCACTCTCCGGACCCGAAGAACGGTGGCATCTTTTAATCAGCTCGCCTTCAAGACAGTAATGTGCACGAAGCAGCAGGGGGATTCCAAAGGGGCGCGGGCCAGCAGAATCCTTCAAGAGGAGCTGCAACTGGGGGTCGCATTAATGAGATGCAAATGAGCGTGCCGTTTGTTCAAATGTGGACAGCCAAAGCGACGCTCTGACGGGGCAGGCTGTCACTCTGCGCCTGCACAAATAATCACATCAGTGTTTTTTAGCACCCCAAACAACCCAGCGACCGGCGGCTCATTACGACGGCGCACGCCGAGGCGGATTCATTAAACAGCGCAGGTGCTTTGGAAAACATAATTCTTCCTGCATTATTGTCTGCTGAAATAAACAGAAGCATTGCCCCAATCAATCCTGACAACAAATCCACGACTAGAAGCGATGAGGAGTGTGATTTCATCGGGGACAAGATTCATTCATTAAAAAAAAAGAAATGACTCGCTAGCGCAACTTCTGTGTTTTGACTTTTTATTCTTGTTGCCTGATTCAAACACAAAGGAAGTACTGAAAAGTATTTCAGTGTGCTTACAATGACTTTCTTACCATGCTCATAACTGAAATGACTTATCAAGTGAAATTCCGGAATTGGAACGAATACAAATGTAAATTTAAGATTTGTGCTTTGACGACCCAAACATTGCACGCTCACTCAATCTTTTTCGTGACAAATATACAATTGTTGGAGTGGGACCAGGATGTAGAAAAAAAACACTTGAGCAACAAGTTAAGCTACAGAGCTAGAGCTACATGAATCAGTGTGGTAATAGGGTTGCATGGGGTGTGCAGAAATGCAAAGAGCCACTTTACGTCACATTTTTAGGAGTTAATGGCGAGACTCCATTTGATAGAGAATAGACAGAATAGAATATATCATATTTAAAAGTTTCATGCTGTTGCCGAACACAAGGCCCACAATGGATGCACAGAAAAATCTGGGCTCAATCTGAGGTGAACAGACAGAGCCTGTTAAACTGTCACCCTCATGTAGGAGATCTGGCCTTGGGAGGAATTTAGGATTTGGTAACTCAATCAAAGGAAGAGCTCATTAGCCAGATTACAAATCTATAAATTCATTGAAAGACAACCAATCAAAATAACAATGTTCTGGTGGTTTATGGATGTTAGTGCTTTGGACGTCCAGGGGTGTGGTATTCAAATCAAGAAAACTATGTTTTACTAATGTGTCACTCAAATTTGCATATACCTTCAAGAAATAGCACGGTAGAGGGCTGCAGAGGTTGGGTGTCGGTCATGAATGGCTGCGTCACCTGCCGGCAGTAAAAGATAATCTTCCAATGTTCAAGCCTTATTTCACAGTGTCCTAACAAACACCGCTGCAGTCAGATTTTGTACTTTATTTGCGGCAGACCTAAACCGGACTGCAATGGAGGCAACACAGGACTGATTCAATGATTGCTTGGTGGAAGTCCGTGCTTCTTCAGCAGCCCCAGGGAGTACGTCTGCTGGGCCTTTATCAGGAAGGAGTTAGTGTTGACCTCCCACTTCATTTCCTGGGAGACTGTGAGTTCCCTTGAACTTGAAGGTCTCGACAGTTGACACAAGAGAGCTGGATCATGTGAGGCAGCTATGGCGAGCAATGTTTCCCGACATACATGATCATTTCTACACTGATTCTTCAGCTGCAGGTTGTGTTGACTGCACAAGCAGCTCCAATTCATGTCGATATGCAGACTTGTCGCCATCTTTGATGAGGCGTCATCGTCGAACTTTGAGTTTGAACGCTGTGTGTGTGGAGATACACTCAATTGTGTAGCGGGGGAAGACCATTGGAGAGAGGACACATCCTTGAAGTTTTGAACGTTATATCACAACATGGCTTCTTCAAAACCAATCTGAATATTGCACGCCCTGTCGGATGTTGACGATTGCACATCGTTCCTTGCCTTGTACAAAACGGCAATCTAAATGAAAGTGAACCATCTGGATTGTAAGTGTGGCGAGTCAGCCACAACAGTGGAAGGGTGTGAAAATGGGTATCATTGGAAAGGGGCGGAGCTGTTCCATGTTTTGCAAAGCAACTAATGCACACCGGCAATTACGGTCTATCATAATCACAGCAGCCAGTGACAACATAATCATAGTGCAATCAGGTGGCCAATCAGAGGCAATTTCCTGCCCGGTTCTCCAATTCAGAGAAGGAAATGTTCACATTGGTCATGAGCACTTTAAACTGTCATTTTTTTGGAGGTGTCATAATCCCGTTGAGGGATGACTCACTTCCAATGGAGAGTGGAAA
Source organism: Hippocampus bargibanti (assembly GCF_051943395.1). Taxonomy (NCBI): domain Eukaryota; kingdom Metazoa; phylum Chordata; class Actinopteri; order Syngnathiformes; family Syngnathidae; genus Hippocampus; species Hippocampus bargibanti. The sequence goes on along the minus strand of NC_142735.1, from coordinate 24,290,479 downwards.
ACCAGTCGATGAGGCTACTTTGTAGAAATTCACAGGAATGGCAGATATGCACATGGGTCATAGAATTAATGCCCACCGATATGGGAAATATGGCAATCTGACTATAATAAGTACCTCAAAAAAGTTACATTTGTGTCAGAGATGTTTGTTCGGACACTGTGAACAATGGCTTGAACACAGGAAGATTGTCTTTTACTGCCGGCAGGGGACGCAGCAATTCATAACCGACGCCCAACCTCTCCAGGCCTCTGACAAGCTATGTATTGAGAGAATACGCAAATTTAAGTGATACATTGGTAAACATAGTCTTCTTGATTTGAATACCACCCCCCCGGACGTCGCAAGCACAAACATCCATAAACTAACAGAACATAGATATTTCAATGGGTGGCCTTTCCATGAACCGATAAATTTGTAACCTGGCGAATGAGCTCTTCTTGTACAAGAGTGTACCAAGTACTCCCTTTCGCTCTGGGTTGGGTATCAACAAATACTCCTTCCAGACCAAGGCTAGATTTATTACCCAGGGATGACAGATTGACAGGCTGGTTCTTGTTCTTATCAAAGTGCACAAGAAACATTGTGTATTGTAGTCACACATGTAACTAAGCAGATAACAGCATGAAACTTTTAAATATGATAACTTATAGTCTGTCTATTCTCTATCAGTTTGATAGCTCTGTCACTCCTTTTCTGTGTTAAGTGACGTCATATAGAAGCATACTGTTGAATTCAATGTTGCAAACTCAGCAATTCATGGCAGCCTGGTCATCCTGAAGGTGGACTTCCTCCATCATTTATTCATGCATTCATTTATTTGTGTATTTATGTATTGACTGTTTGTATCCATTTCCGTACGACTTATTCCTCATTAAAGCCGCGGGGAGTGCTGGAGCCCGTCCCAACCGTCTTCGGGCACTAGGCTGGGAACACCCTGAATTGGTTGGCAGCCAATCGCAGGGCAAACAGAGACAAAAAAAAAACAATCATTAACACACCTACTGATGATCTATAGCAGGGGTGTCAAACGCATTTCACATCGGGGGCCACATATGGCCTCGGTAGATGTCAAGTGGGCCGTACCATTAAAATTATACCATACATGCTATAAATAACCAAAATATCATGTCTTTAATTAGTTTTGGTGAAAATAAGCACAAGAACATGAGGAAAATGATGACATTTAATGAGCATTCCTTTTACACAACATTTCGTTTCATGAACACAGCAATTTGCAATTTACTTTTGTCATTCACATGTATGCATTTCAACTAATCCCAATGATTCTACAACGGCACAAAACTTTAACAATAAATTGGTATTGAAAAATATAAAAACACACTTTAAGATGAAATGAGATTTATAAAGAAAGGAATTTTTAAACCATTGTTTTTGTTCCTGATATTTGGCATCTTTTGGCCTGGACAAGTGCATCAATACCAGGTGTCATTGTATTTTGCTGTAGTTGTTTGGTCTGGGGACCTCGTGTTGCACCCAAAAGCCGCCAGAAGGCCAGAAGAGGGCGTCCAAGCGCCATATAAGGAATTTATCAGCCTGTGGAAATGGAGGTGGCCACAGGAGGTCGCCATTTTGTGCCTCTTTTTTTGGGGTGAGAGATTTTCTCCCAATGTTCCCTCAAAATGGCACAAATAAATTATTTAATCAATTGCAAACATGTATGCTTTCCTCTGCAGAACTATTTGAATCATATTCATCACTGGATGTGGAACAAGAAAGCATATTCTCCGAATCTGAAGCCATTGTTTTGATTCACTAGCAATGCAAGACGTCTTGGCGTGACATCACGAACTGGGGGCGGGACTTTCTGAAAATGCCCAATTCGCAGCTCAATTTTTTTGCAGATTTTGGACACTTTAAGTCATTTTTATTGGTGTTTTGCTTTTGACTAAAAATATCACACTGTGTGTTTTGGGTATTTTAGATGCTATAAAAGGGTTTTCTGGAGTCAGTTAAAAAACAAAAAAGTGACGTCGGTTGTCCTTTAAGTTCTTGTTTGTTAGCTTTGAACACAATTTTTGTTTTATTGATATTCATTACTGAGAAGGGGCGGACCGGTAGTCGAGTGGTTAGCACACCGGCTTCACAGTGCAGAGGTTGCCAGTTCGCGTCCCGGTCCGGCCTCCCTGTGTGGAGTTTGCATGTTCTCCCCGGGCCCGCGTGGGTTTTCTCCGCGTCCTCCGGTTTCCTCCCACACTCCAAAACTATGCATGGCAGGCAGATTGACCACTCCAAATTGTCCCTAGCTGTGAGTGTGAGAGTGACTGTTGTACGTCTTTGTGTGCCCTGCGATTTGCTGGCAACCAATTCAGGGTGTCCCACGCCCCGTGCCCGAAGACAGCTGAGATAGGCTCCAGCACCCTCCGCGACCCTAATGAGAAATAAGCGGTCCGGAAAATGGATGGATTACTGAGATGATTTGTTCACAATGGTAGGTTGTTCCAAACATGCACAAAACTTTAGCACCCAGGGCTGTTCATTTGGGGTCAGGGCTGTTCATTTGGGGTACCCTGGTAGAAGATACTGAAAATGTGTCCATACCTACGGAGGCAAATTTGCCCTTCAAATCTGCATCACATTGCAAATCAATTATTTCTAGCTGGATTTCGACTGGTAGATCAGAAGCTTTAACTGTGAAAGGTGAGCGAAAAACTGACAATTCTGTCTCAAGTTCACCAAATACCTGAAAACGTTTCTTAAACTTCCACAGTAATCCTGCAGTCCGCATCAGGTCTGGTCACACACACATCTCTCAGACCAGGGAAATGAGCGGGGTTGCCACTTGCCAGTTGCGTGTTGAAACCGCGGTTGAAAAAAATGACAGCGGTTGAAAAAAAAAACACAGCTGTTTTCTTCTACGTTGATTGAAACAGCACCACTCTCTGCCCCTTAGTGGAACATTCTTGAATTGCACCTTATTAAAAATAGTCTCAAGAAGTCTTGGTTCCGGCCCGCGGGCCGTATGTTTGACACCACTGATCTAGAGAGTCCAATCAGCCTTGCACGCATGTTTTTAAAATGTGGGAGGAAACCAGAGGACCCGATTATACACCGGAAAATACAGTATTTGACATGTTGCCAATATTTGTCAAGCGCGAGGTCTTTGAGAAGCTTTCTGATGAAGGGCTATACACAACTTAATTTCCTTTGTCGAGGAAAATGGAGGCAGTTCAGATGTTCTTTCCGACCCAACCTGTGTCTCGAAAGTCCTTGCTTTTTGCTGCAACAGATCGTAGACTGTCACAGTGCCCTGTGGAATACCACATCAACACCTAGCCCAGATTAACATAACATCCTGGGTGTGACGACAGCCCCGCACAAATGAACCGGAACCGCAGTCGGCGGCCTCCATTATTTGAAGGACACTTACGACAGAAAACACAATTGACGGACTCAAGTTTTCCATTTCGGAGGTGTGTGTGTGTGCGTGCGAGTGCGCGCATGTGTGTGTGTGTGTGTGTGTGTGTGTGTGCGTGTGTGTGTGTGTGTGTGTGAGTGTGTGTGTGTTTGTGTGTGGTTGCATGCATGTGGGGAGGGGATCTCATTTCAGGGCCGTTTCTGTGGTCCGACGTGCACGTGGGACTGGAGAACCCCACAGCAGCGAGAGAGGGAGAGTCAATCTGAGACATCTATTATGCACTACATCAATCTTTTTGGGACTCTTGACATTTCACTAGCTGAACAAATTGTCAGTTATCAAAACTCAATTTTCTGAAATGACACGACGAGAATTCAGAGCACGTGCACGCAGATGCACACAAAATCACAGGCAAAAAACAAACAAACAAAAAAAACACACGGCTACAACTGCTCCTATCCTCCCATTAGCTTCAAGCTTGGCTTAGCGGTAGTTTTTATATGCGCACAGTTAAGCGCTCCTGGTTTTACTGCTGTGCCTGTGAGAAGATAAGACTGTTTATAAATTGATTTGGTTATGCTTCATTGATACAAAAAAACAGGCAGTCTTGTTTACCTGACAGAAAAGACACAGACTGCAGCTGACTGGCCGTGCAAACCTTTGTGTATTAACGTCAAATGTACTGCATAATACGTCTTTGAATACATTGCAAAATGTGGTGCTGTTTGTTTGTCCGGAGATTAACATTTCCCAAATGTTTCATCTCTAATCTGCTGACCATATCACCTGCTTTGTATGGGCGGTGTAGTCGCCCGGTAAGTGATAAGATATAGTGACAAACAGAGTTTTAGTGGCAATGATGAGCCTTGGTTGACTTTTAAACCTAACTTGTTATTGGAAAAGAAACAAATCAAGGTGGCTTTCTGCACGACTGTCATGCGCTTTAAATTCAGTCTCAATGCTAACTGTGATTCATTCCATTTACATCGGAATCCTTTTTTTTTCGGGGATGGAATGGAAACAACCTGACCTTCTCTTGGAAAGAGCAATAAAAGCCTTGCCACCAGTTGCACGTGACGTACGGTGGATGAGAAGATCAGTTTCTCAGCTCGGGGGACGCCGCTGCTGCAAGATTTATGAGAACCGAGTTGCCCATCAGAGCAAGAGAGAAGAAGAGAAAAGGAGTGTAAAAATAAGATGAAAACATCGACGGAGAGATCCTAATAATCATAAACATTCGGATTTCCCAAACAGTGCATCGCCGCATTAGCATGTGACTCGTCATCTCGCTTGGGGTATGACTCTGTTGTTCGAGATGAAAAAAAAAACAAAGATACCAAAACAAAAACAAAAATAGGAGATACGTCTCAATGCACCACATGTGGAATTCGCCTGGTCGCTGTGACCAAGTAAAAGCGAAGGCAATTAAGGTTTTGCGTTTGGATCCCTAAAGAGTGAACACGCATTAACGTCACAGCTTCAACTAATTTATTTAGCAAACAGGGTCTGGGAACGATATTTCAGACAATTCCATGACGAGTGTCATACAGAGGCTCCAAAATATAGTTGAAAACCCTGTTTGATCCCAGCTTTGGCTTACTTCTCTGCAGTTTTCTTTGTTTCTACATGGGCTTTCTCCGGGTACTCCAGTTTCCTCCCACATTCCAAATACAACCATAGCCGGCTGCTTCATGTAATAGTGTTAGTTTTGTACCCAAACATCATAAAGTATATTGGAAAAGGCATTAAAATTGCACGTGTCCGTGTTTTAATGTTTTTGTTGTGTTTATTATTTTGAAGTGCTTCGTTACAGCTGTATCTGTTGTTTAAGCGCTATATAAATTAGGATATATTATATTGTACTCTATGTATTGCCTGTCTCTACACACACTCACATAAGGGGTGTGAGTTTGTGTTACTTCCGGGTTGAGTGAACCCTGCCGCTGCTCACCCGCAAAAAAAAACAAAAAAAAAACCTTCTTATCCGATGACCGTAAAGTGTCCCTGAGAGTTTTGAAAGACGCTTAGAAAAAAAAATGATTATAATTGAACACTCTAAATTGTTTCTCGGAATGAGTGTGAGTGCGGGTGGTTGTTTGTTTATGATTGCCCTGTGATTAACTGGCAATCGGTTCAGGGTGTCCCCATACTGCCCGGAGACAGCTGGGATATGCTCCAGCAACCCCTGCAACCATTATGAGCATAGAGCTGGTCAGAAAATGGCTGGATGGACAATGAAAATGACAATGAAAAAATCTGAATAAATGGAAACTGAACAATAAAGCCGCCACAGACGATCTAAGCATGCCTTTGACAACTATTCACTTGATGTCACTGCGAGGAACAGGTTGTGACTCCGTGTAGAAAATCAGTGGCATGCATATGCATCCGAGATGAGTACTTTAAAGGTGGAAATTTCCGTTTCTCAGCTAAGGAAAGCACACGCTTTAGAGAATGTGCGTTATCTGTTTCATTTGTTTTGACACGGCTCTGATATGGAGGTGACGGAAACAATTGGACGGGCTCGTCCTGTCATTGTCACCTTCACATAAATCCCTGACACGGCTGTCTGGAGATATTTACAGATAGGACGTGGCGTCAGGGGACAAGCAAAGTGCTGAGATAAACCATCCTCCGCCCCCACTCATTTTTATATCGAAAGCAATAAATATAAACATGTACATTCATATTTGCCAAATCAGCGTGGCGGCTGAGATGCACGGTTGGCGACGGGAGGAGGTGGCGCGAGAAATAATCCATCACGGCCAGGAAATAGCAACCCTAAACCTCTGTGGAAATCCCACCCTGTGTCCTGCCGGATGCCTGCAAAGATTCTTTCTATAGGACCTCTGAGCGGTTCTAAGATAGCGGATGAGAAAAATAAATAATGCCCGACACTTGCAGCTTGGCATGGTCTTGCAGACCATGTATCCATTACTGCCTTCCACTAGTGACCCCACATCAATAGGACTCTGAAAAACCTGGTGTGGTGGCACCTCCCATTGACAGAGCAATGTCTGGATGGATCGATAGTGTGTAAATACAAGACGGCGGTGCCAAAGCGCCGTCTTCGGCCAACCGGCGGCCGATGCCATTTGCTTTACCTTGCCAGGTATGAGAAAAGCAAAAAAAAAAAAAAAAAATCTGTAAAACAACAAACAATAAAATTAATCAATACGGAAGAAAATCCAAAGTACAAAAACTGTCAGATTAATAATTAAGGCTGCCATTGGCTGGCAACCAGTTTAGGGTGTCACGAAAATGGCTAGGATAGAATCCAGCACACTTTGCGACCCTTGTGAAGAAGAAGTGGTTCAGAAATGGATGGATGGATGGATGGATGGATGTGTTGGGTCGGTTGGATTGGAAGGATAGATGGATGGATGGATAAAAATGAAGTCTCATGCTGAATCAAAAGCCAAAGAATAAAAATGAGTTTTCAGCTGGTTTTTAAAGATGGACACTAATCGGGCTTGCCGAATGTTCAACAGAAGACAAATTCCACAGACCTAGAAGCCTCCACTTCGCCCTTGGTACCTCTCATCGTGTCTGGTCCTCAGACCTCAGACAGTTAAGGTGGGTTGAAGTCATTTAATGATTTTAAACCTAATAAAAGGTTAAAAAGAACTCTAAATAAATAGATAACCAGTAGAGTACAGAGTACCAGTCAAGAGGTGAGCGGCGGCATTTTGGACCAATTGGAGAGGCTTAATGGAGGACTAGTTCACGGTAATATGTGGAGGCTAAAATGACGAATCTTACTTAAATATTAGTCTCTCTAGCACTTTGAGATAAATGGATTTAAAGTACATCCAGATGTATTATTTCACTCTCCATGAATGGTGATTGAAGAAGGCAGATTGTTCTCTGTTCAGCAATCGCCAGACAGCCCAATGGGGTTCTCCACTTCTAATTGCCACCCCAATAAAGAATACTGAAAAATGTTCAAGGCACGTGGAGTCAGTCCACTAAAGTCAATAAAATGTCTTCTGGATTGAATTGTACATATTCGTCAAAGAATGTGAACAGTTCTGTTCAAATTTCTTCTTCCTTGAAAGTATTCTCGACTGACATTCCCGACCAACGGACCACATGATCTTACATGTTTTAATGGTGCCAGAAAGATTGACACCCAGCCAAGGAGCCTTATTACTCCCACAGCTACAGAATAAGTTTGAACATAGCCAAAATGATTTCCTGTCTTAGCCACGTCCACGCAGGGAATGACATGTGTAACTACATGGTTGTAACCGTTCTAAGTGTGCAAAAGGCAAAAATAGAAGACATACAGAGTTAGGGCGGGTTACATCGACAAAAACTGTCTCACTCATGTCAATCATTATGTGCCATAGAGGCCAAATCTAACAAAGAGAATCCACAATGATGCTTGAATAACTTTTCTCTCCTTTCCAAACCAACGTACAGTAGTGTCAAAAACCTTTTGAAGCAACAACCTTAAAGCAGGTGTGCCAAGCTAATTTTTTTGCCACATTGTATTTATCATTTCCTCTCGAGGGCCGTTATGAATTTGGGGAAGCCATTAGAATGTTTAATCCCCTCCACATTTTAAATATCGAGTGCACAACAAATTAATGAATAACTACAGTAAAGTCTCCTTATATCGATATCGGATATATCGATAGTCCCGGTTATATCGATACTATTTCTATGCACGCACGGAGAAAATTACATGCAAACAGGGTCGGATATATCGATAGTCCCGGTTATATCGATATTTTTTCGGACTCCCTTGAATATCGATATAACGAGACTTTACTGTAGTTTTCAAATTTTAAGTAAAATACTGCAATGACTGTTATTGTGGTATACATGGGACAATTTGAAATTTTGGTTCAGACTTTAGCAAGCATCATGGAATTCTACAAATTTGATTTGCTTTCCCGGGTGTGGTGAGCCTTGACTTTGACACATGTGGCCAAAAGATACAAATACATTTCACGCTGAGGAAGGCAGGTCCAAAAATTTGCCTTTCCAATCATGTGTCATGTACATATACACTACGAGGACACACACACACCCATATACAGTCGTATGCAGGTGTAGCAAATGGGATGACCATATTAGCTGCCGTGAGTTTATGTGGGAGGTTGGCAGAATGCCGGCAAAGGCAGTGTCACACTCTCTCCTTTCCCATTATTTCAGATAGAAGAAAAAAAAATCCCATATTAATGTCTTCGGAGGCACGGTGGCCAGAGGCTTGTTGACTTGCTAAACAGCCGTGCTCGCAGAAAGGCATTTTTTTTTCTGAGGATAAGTGCTGGGCCTTGACAATGGCTGCTGTCATCTTCCGTTTGGTGCCACCGTCACTATCCGGGCACGCCCACCTCCTTTGGCTGCGTTTAGTGAGTGCAGATTTTGCATTGCCATTTAATTGGTTTGCCCCATACCATGTTGATGAAGCTTCATTGACAGTATGAACGCATCAGTAACATGCCGCTGTACAAGACGCTGGTTGAGTGAGGGTGTCGGTTCAGAATAGGCATTTTGTGATTTTAAACGACGTAATCAACTGACCCACTTTCGAGAATTCCGGCAAAGGCGCAACCTTCACACCTGACGGTATCTGCGAGCGAATCGTCAACTGGGACGACCGCGCGAATGGCACAAATTGATTTAAGGACGCCAGGAGGAGAAAAGACAGTCACTTGTGCTATCAATTGCTGTGTTTACCGCCTGATTACGTTAACAAGGCACATATATCACATAATTAATCCAGAAGATTACCATCAAAAATCTATAAGGCTGCAACATGCTTGCTCCAGTGCTGCCGTTAATTACATTTGTGGTGCAGCAAGAGATTGGAAGAAAACAGGGTCGAGCAAGAAGAACCAAACACTGATGAATTTTCTCGCGACAATATAAATATACGATCATCAATCCTTGAATCCAACGAACACCTTTTTACTTCCAATGCGTGAAGGAGAATTCAAGGCTGACTTGTCATCAATCTCTGTCAGAATACATTTATCCCCCCCCCCCCCCCCTTGTGCTGATTGAGGTTTCAAGGTTCAGGGGTTGATTTCTGAAGCTCATTATTTGCTCACTGATGGATATAGACATTGTCAGCGAGACATTACTGCCCCCCCCCCCCCCCCCCGAGCATATATATATATATATATATATATAAAATCCTCGTCTCACCCCTCATGGGTGGTGTCTGTCCCCCATTTTAGCTCGGGTCCTCTACCAGAGGCCAGGAAGCTTGAGTGTTCTGCGCAGTATCCGTGCTGTTCCCAGCACTGCGCTTTTCTGGACTGAGATATCCGATGTTGGTCCCGGGATCTGTTGCAACCACTCGTTGAGTTTGGGGGTCACTGCCCCGAGTGCTCCGACCACCACAGGCACGACTGTCACCTTTACCTTCCAGGCTCTCTCCAGCTCTTCTCTGAGCCCTTGGTAATTCTCGATTTTCTCATGTTCCTTCTTTCTGATGTTTCCATCACTCGGGTCCGCTACATCCACGACAACAGCTTTCCTTTGCCCTTTATCTATGACCACGATATCTGGTTGGTTGGCCATTACCATCTTGTCAGTCTGTATCTGGAAGTCCCACAGGATCTTTGCTCGGTCATTCTCTACTACCTTTGGAGGTGATTCCCATTTTGACCTTGGGGTTTCCAGTCCATACTCCGCACAGATGTTTCGGTAGACTATGCCAGCCACCTGGTTATGGCGCTCCATGTAGGCTTTCCCTGCCAGCATCTTACACCCTGCAGTTATGTGTTGGATTGTCTCAGGTTCCTCTATGCACAACCTACACCTTGGGTCTTGCCTGGTGTGGTATATCCTTGCCTCTATGGCTCTGGTGTTCAGGGCCTGCTCTCGAGCAGCCAGGATGAGTGCCTCTTGTGTTGTCCTTTAGGCCAGCCGTCTGTAGCCACAGATATGACTTCTTGAGATCAACCACTTCTGTTATGGTTCGATGGTACATCCCGTGTAGGGGCTTTTCCTCCCATGATTGTCCCTCTTCCTGCACCTCATCCTCTGTTCCCCATTGTCTGAGACATTCTCTGAGTACATCGTCCGTTGGAGCCTTCTCTTTGATGTATTCATGGAGCTTGGATGTTTCATCCTGGACAGTGGCTCTCACACTCACGAGTCCCCGGCCTCCTTCCTTACGGCTTGTGTACAGTCTCAGGGTGCTGGACTTGGGATGGAACCCTCCATGGATGGTGAGGAGTTTTCGGGTCTTAACATCCGTGGTCTGAATCTCTTCCTTTGGCCACCTTATTATTCCTGCAGGTTATCTGATCACTGGCAGGGCATAGCTTTTTATTGCCAGGGTCTTGTTCTTGCCATTGAGCTGGCTTCTGAGGACTTGCCTCACCCGCTGGAGGTATTTGGTCGTAGCCGCTTTCTTTGTTGCTATTTCGAGGCCTGTGGTATACCAAGGTACTTGTTGCTGTTTTCAATGTCTGCTATTGTTCCTTCAGGGAGTGAGACGCCTTCAGTGTGGACTACCCTTACCTACCCGATATCACTGCTGTAGATCCTGATTTTTTGACTGCATCCCCATCGTTATTTGCCCTCTTTAGTCGATGTTCTCATTCAGAAGTGGTTTTCACCTGCCGTTTGGTAAAGACCCTATCCAACGAAACTATTAAGTCTCTTTTTCAATGTCCTTTGCAAATGCCGTGCATCTTTTCTTGTTGATGCTTGAAGTCTGCGCGTGCTCCTCCACCACCCTCTGTCCTCTTGATTATGATGGATGGCGCCCCTATGGATGATCGGGCTGCGAAAAGGGCCATGATGAAGGCTGGCCTTGGAGGGGAAAGCAAAGGAGAAGTTGAAACGGAAAGACTGAGAAGACGAAGGAACGTGACGACATTGACGTACTGAGGATCGAAGGTGTTTTACTGCAATCAAGGAGCAAGGGGACACTTTCTAATCCCAAATCACAATGATCATCTGATTCCGAGCTTTCCCTTCTGTCAACTTTCTTCCAATTTGCCATTCTTGAGAAAGCATTGTGACGTTGGTTCCCTGACGTGCATGCAAGAGTGCACAACAGAGGCCAGAGCAGATGGACTAATTCGTCTCAGTCCTGTGAAAAATCCGTCTGTCCGGTTTGGAATAAATAAATAAATAAATAAATAAATAAATAAATAAATAAATAAATAAATGTACACATATACACATGTATGAATAATAAATAAATAGGGTGTTATTTCTCTCGCTATTTCTCATTTTGTTTAAAAAAAAAATGGCATAAACGGACATGAAGAAGTGACAATTTTCAAGTTTATAAATGTCAGCCTGCTAAATTTTCAAACTTTTTCCATATATTAAGGTGCACCGGACTAGAAAGCGCACCTTCAAATTATGAAAAAAATGTTTCCAAATATAATATATAATTACATACAAGTTTTCATAATAAAAGGCACACTACATTATTAGATGCAACAGTAGAGGCTGGGGACTTCAATGGGGGGAAATGGAGTCGGTGGTTGCTGACAGTAGTTGCAAGACCTGTTGTAGTTCAATATTACTTCACATATAAGGCACACGGGCATATAAGGCGCAGGGTCATCCTCTGAATAAAATTAAGGGTTTTGGGTGCCCCTTATACACCACAAAATAGGGGACTTGTCGGCCATAACAATGAGCATCCTCTAATTTGTACAGAGCACAATAATGCGGACACACGCTTTAATATTGAATGAGCAAATCTGTTCTATTCCGCCATTTGTCTTTACATCCCCATTGCTTGCAAGCCATAAAACACAGGAATCTTGGGAGGAGAACCATATTATAAAGCCCAATGATTTTCAATGTGTATCATCAATACACGACATCCCGTGCTGTCAATGACACCATTGCTACTTTTATTCTATTGCCAAGGACGGAAATGAAGAGACCCAAAAGGGGATCCCATTTTGAGAAGAAGCTCGTTTGTGCCTTTTGACCCGTCATCCTGCAGCCTTAGGTGACAACCGGGACTCGCATAGCTCTGTCACCGGTGGGGCCCTGGGGTGCTGCCACCCCAGACTTTACTTGTGACGAGACACAGGGCAGGTTCCTGATGACATAACTCTATAATGTGCACCACTGCCCCCAAGACAGGCCAAGGGAGCCGTAATGGGAATAAAATGCTTCGATAAAAAAATGCCTTGGAAGCAGCAGGGGAGTTATGGTGATGGTCATTTAATCTCCCCCACCGCCAAAATTTGAAATCTTGAACGTGTAGTCGAATGGTTAGCACACCGGCTTCACAGTGCAGAGGTCGCCGGTTCGCGTCCCGGTCCGGCCTCCCTGTGTGGAGTTTGCATGTTCTCCCCGGACCCGCGTGGGTTTTCTCCGGGTCCTCCGGCTTCCTCCCACACTCCAGTAACATGCATGGCAGGCAGATTGACCACTCCAAATTGTCCCTAGGTGTGAGTGTGAGAGTGACTGTTGTATGTCTTTGTGTGCCCTGCGATTGGCTGGCAACCAATTCAGGGTGTCCCCCGCCTCGTGCCCGAAGACAGCTGAGATAGGTTCCAGCAACCCCCGCGACCCTAATGAGGAATAAGCGGTACGGAAGATGAGATGAGATATGAAAAGAGGACGTGGGGCATTAATTAGCATTGTAAAGTGATAAAATGCCGGTTGAGCTTGTTAACACGTAACCTTGTAAGGCAGGGGTCTCAAACTCAATTTACCCGGGGGCCCCTGGAGGCAGAGTCTGGGTGAAGCTGGGCCGCATCAGGATTTCCACAAGAAAAGCACAGATAAAACATTCCAATGCTCTCAAAATCTTTATTTTTAAAGCACAAAAAATGAATTAAATGAATAAATGGAAAAATGAATCAAAAATAAATTAATCAGTAATAAATAAATAAAATAATTACAATGATCATAAGGCAAATACAGACGACTGAAAAAAAACACTTTCAATCTATGATGTTATTAAACATCAGATTATTAAAAAGGCGTATACATGGCAGAAAGATCCGGATAGCTAACACAGTTCTTTTTCTCTAATTGTATCGGATAACGACAGTTCTCCGAATTTCTCAAGTGCCGGGTAAACGCACTTACTGATAAGTTTCGGTTTCACTCGCAACGTGCCTATAATAAGTAAGAACAAACACACAGCAGCTCTCTGAGCGCGATCGGCCAGAATGGACATGGCTACTGACACGGCACAGGCCGGATCATAAATCACAGCACCTTCTACATTTCTGAGCTGAGAGCAATGGAGGACTATAGGAGCTGAGTGGAGTCAGCGGCTTCACAGCTTCTCCTCCGCCCAGCTGACTGGAGGAATGAATGAATGAGTGAGCAAAGCACTGGACAGCCTGACCGATGTGCCACCCTTCAGAGCCTTTTAACCCACCGTTGTTTGTTCAGCTCCACATACAAGTTTCATTTATATCAATCATGTGGGGCCGCACTAACATTAATCTTTCATATCAAGGTAGGCTGCAAAATATTCTTTCAGGGACCGCAGTTGGCCCACGGGCCGCGAGTTTGAGACCCATGTTGTAAGGCATCTCATATCTGTTTGCATGCTACACAAATAAATTAGCTGATTGAATATGCAAAGGAAGCGCAGCATATCAGAGGCAAACATAAAACACACAATGCAACATGAGTTACTGATGAGGAGCAATGACGTAAACAGTCAGTAGAGCCCTGTGTTGAGAAAATATGGCTTCGCGCAACTGCATGGAAATCGAAAAAAAAACGATTCTTCCCCTTACGCAATGTCTCAAACTGGTCGGCCATTTCGAGCACCAATCGCTTCCCGTGACAGAGGTAAACTCCTTCGCGTAAAAAGGGGGTCACTTTGGGAGGTGGGAATCAAATACAGAGACTTGGATGGGGCTACTCAGCCATTGGGTGATTAGTATTCATGCAGTGCAGATTAATGGAAAATTTGAGCCAAGAGAGCGTAGCGGCCTTAGTATTTAACTCGCAAAGAACCTCTGACATCCCTGTTTTGCCAAGCCTTAGTTTCCCTCTTCTCTGTATTAATATTAATACATTTGGTATTCACTCTCTCTGTCTCTTCTGTCTGTCTGTCTGTCCTTCTCTCTCTCTCTCTCTCTCTCTCTCTCTCTCTCTCTCTCTCTCTCTCTCTCTCTCTCTCTCTCTCTCTCTCTCTCTCTCTCTCTCACTCTCATATACTGCCAGGTGGCAAAATGCAAACAATATCAGGCCTCACTGGAGTTTTCACATGGCAAACCATAGCCTGGCGTGGCTGTCTGCTATGGTATAATGGCTTTGTATTAAATATAAATATATTGGGAGGAAAAATGTTTATTTTCAGAATCGTGGCATTCTTTGACGTCATTTTCTGCACCTGTGAGCAGCGCTTTTTTTCCCAGAGCAGATTCGGCAATGGCCCAGACTTTCCCAATGCCTCCATCCAACCCCCCCCACATCCCTCTTCAGTGCACCCCACCATCCTCTCCATCTGTCAGCCAATAACTTTCTGGAACCGGCCATGCCGTTTGCGCACCTGTGCCTGCCACCACAAATAGAGCCGTTTGACGCACACAGCGCAGGACTTTGTCCACATACTAAGTCATCCATTCCTAATAAGCCCTACGATGCAAAGGTAATTCATTGGAGATAAAAACTTGGCCTCTTTTTTTTAATGTTTCGCTCAGACGCTTACTGATCAGTGACAGGTACAATGAGAGCGCCGCTGGCCACGGTCCCGCTTCTCCATTACCTTGCGTGGCACACGCTTCCAGGGAGAGTGAGACAGGGCCGACTCTTTGCTCATTAGCTTTGAAGAAACGACTGAGGTCCTCCGCAGTGTCGCATTTCATTCCCATTGCTCAACGTTGGAGAAGACCCCCCCCTCTGCAATCGCGCCAAAGTTATTGCATCTTCCTAGACCATCTGTTAACAAGCAAACGGCACTTGCCAACCGTCTTCTCCTCCGATCATTTTGAAGCTCTTAAAAAGTTTAAATTACGACATAATGATGCCCGGATTTATTTATTTATTTATCACTGAAGTTTAGTATCATCATTATTTACATCATGTTTTTCCAAACGTGCAAGGCTGGCAGACGAGTGGAATAACTTGAGTTTATACTTTCCAACAGTGACTTAGTTGGCCCCGGTCCAAAAGCGACTTGTGGAAACTTTAAATGTTCCCTTTGGGCCGCAACACGTCGTTCAAACATCTTGCGCTTGGTCCAAATGTCACTTGAGCAATTTTAAATGATGCCCTCTTTGAAAGGACTGCACTTATTAGTTTGGAGCATTTGGACCATGAGGATGTGTGGCCAGTGAAGCAAAATATGAAAAGGAGCCCGTCACTGCCATTTCTAGAAATAGCAATAAAGACAAAGGGAAACTATGGAAACAGTTTCATCTCCATTGCTTGGTACGAAATGATGAACTTGCTCACAATAGTAAGCACAATTTGGTGGAATTTGTTTCAGCGGGATGCAGACGAGTTTCCCGCCAATTGTTGAATGACAGGCCATTAGCGAAATAGCTGTTCCACCTTCTTTTGCGATTAATGGCGACTGGAGATCATTTGATATAACGTAAAACTCATTTCAAATGAGAACTCAAGACGTGAGACACACTTGTTTGTCAGGCACGTGGCTAGTAAAAAAGCTCATCGGTATTCCTTTGGCTAACTTGACACATAAGTATGTTTAAGGTTTATATAAGTATGTTTAAAGAACAACCAACACCATTTTTTTGTTTCCTAACTGATATCAGAAAAACGTTTTATAGCATCTAAAATACCCAAAACACGCAGGCTGATATTTTTAGTCAAATGCAAAACACCAATAAAAATGACTTAAAGTGTCCCAAAACTGATTCTAGTCACACAAGAATCAGAATCAGAATCAGAATCAGAATCAGAATCAGAATCAGAATCAGACCCACAGTTCATACTTTTCGACTGTATGACTTAGTTTCTTAAAATAGGGCAGCTTTTGACTCATTCACTGTCATACAAAGTGGAAACATCTGTCCACTCCAATGCCAGGGTTTTTGTTATTTTCACTCAAATTAAGAACCCAAAGAATATTGAGTTTTAGGACGACATAAACATTCAATGCAGTGTAAAAAACCTTTGGCTCGCTTCTTTAATGAGAAAAAAAGCTTATTTCCTAAGTTATATGGGTCTGGAGTTATCTTCGCCTTGAATGGGGGCGACTGTACAAAGGGCAAATGCTGCCCCCTTCTGGGAGGGAAAAACATTGCCAGAGGTCTGCTCAGCACTTTATCGGCAACCCCTGCGAGAAAAAACAAAGCTCGAACACATTTGGGAATGCCGCTCCGTGTCATGCTTTTAAATTCCTCAATAAATTCGGGAATGTCAGTGAATGAGTTAATGTATACATTTTGGATTTTGACATTGATATTTACCAAAGTTTCTCAAAAGTCAAGAACACGTCAAAAAGGGAAAGCAACAATGTCACTTGCTGCTTCTTAAAAAAAAATGGCTCGATTACTCACCGCAACGTCGTGAACGGCTGCCCACGAGCTTCGTGTTTATGAATTCGATCAAGATTACAGCTTTTACCGTTCCGCTAGGACGTGTTTGGCAAGCTGCTTCCACATCTGCACCTCTTCCTCATGATTGGTGATGTGAAGCCCAGATCACAAGATTGCTTTTGGGTCGAAGGAATGGCAACAATGGCAGGACCATTGTAACCTGCTCTATCAATCAATAGGTTACTTTCTGTGCTCAGTCGGGTTCAGCTATCATTAATAATAGCTGGGATAGTCTGATAGAGGTAATAAATTGGGAGGTGGGGGTGGGGTGGGGTTTTGGTAATGTAACGGCACAGTACAACGGCGCCAGTTGCTGATGAACAAACACTCGGAAAATTGGATTGGAAATAAAACAGAAAAAAAATGGTGGTCAATAGCCATTAAAACGGGTCACCCCTGTGACAACTCTTTCCCCGTTGATGCCTCTCTGTCTTCTCTTATCACAGGACATCGTTTTCCAGATGACGCGTACGCACTTTGGACAGCGGGGACAGAAGAACACAAAAGACAAAGAAGCCGAGCCAGGAAGCGGAGAGATTTTTTTTTGCCCTCTAACTGCCAAGGCCTGAAATATGGTCCATTCCGCTTAACCAAAAGGAACACATACATTTCTATATCAGAAAGAATTCCCATTATTTCTCCCTGAGCCATGAAAATCAATTGTAAAATGATTGCTTTCAGTGACGAGGGAGGCGTGCGGGAGTGCGGTTGGCCGGCCCCAATAGGAAAGAATATAAGTTTTTTTTTAATCCCCAATTCTATTTTCTTGTGGGAAATGGCTGACATGGGGTATGCATGTCTAACTATTTCTATTTTTGAAGTGCACATCAGTCCATTTTGCTAAAAGCGGCCCAATGAAAACAGGGAGTGGGTATTGGGTCCATCTCGAAGCAAGCAAAACAGATCTAACTTTTCTTAACCCTGACGTGGATTTGAGTAAAAAAAAAAACTTTTTTCATTTCCTTGCAATAATTGCTCAAGTTTGAAATATTATTATTATTAATATAATATTGAATATTCATGTTTGAAAAATTTTGTTTTTGTAATGGTGTCTTCCATTTCCCTAGAGCTTCACGCATTGCAGCGAGATTAGCATACCGCTACATTGTGCTAAAGAGAAGAACCGCTGCATCTCTCTCCACGCGTCCCATGAATGACCCTGTTGTGATTCATCTGCCCCATTCGCCTCTCTTGTGAACCACATGAAGTGGCCTCTTCAAGGGCGGGATCACTGAGCCGCCCAAAGGCCACTTTCAGGCAAAAAACAAGGAGGCCATAATTAAACTCGCTGGCATTCTTATTTCATGACTAATGGATGGGAGTTTCATGGCGCGCTCCTGAATGTAAAGTGACCCCGGCTTGCACCGTGTGCTCGTCTAAAAAAAGCAAACCTGCCCTCAGAGATAGTCACAGGGGACCGCGGTTCCATCGCTCCGTATTGATACTGGGCATAACATGGAGAGGCTTTCAACAAAAGTAAGGCTGAGACCACTAAAGGTAATGGACTGGTGATCCCAATGACCAATACGGTCGAGATAAGGGGGGGGGGGGGCTCTCTTGGAGAGGATCATGTGCCGTATCCAGCGGGAGGAGGAGGCGGCGGTGGTGCGTGGCGTTAAACATATCATCCAATCTAACTTGATTTGTTGAGCATTTACCATCCAACATAATAAAAAAAACCAAAAGAAAGTGAAATTGATAAAAAAAAAGAATGATGTGAGCCCACCGTCAATCTCATGTGTATCAAAAACCAAGGAATAAACATGAACGATTTGTTCAAATTTTCAAAATGAACAGGGAGGTGGGTTGTCAAACATTTGATGGAGGGTCATTTATTCGGGAATTGAAAACTGTGAAGTGGAGCGCCGTTCCCGAATTTGTTTAGGTTTTGTTTTTTTCTTGCGTGGTTGCCGATAAAGCGCTGGTCAGACCTGTGGCAATGCTTTTCACTTCCTCAAGGGGGCAGAATTAACCTTGTGTCCATGTTCGCGCTTTGTTACAGCTTCAGCTCTTGTTAAAGCGCTATAAAAATCAATATGTATTGTATTATATTATGTATAGCTGCCCCCAATTCAAGCTCAGATAATTCCAGACCAATTTAATTTAGGAATTAACTCTCTTTTTCTGCTGAAAGAAGAGAGTCTAAGGTTTCTAACGCTGGATTCAATGATTATATAGTCCTAACATTCAAAGATGGAGTCAAAATTTTACTGTGAGCCACAGAAGGGATACCAGAATCATATGCTCCCTCCTACGGGCTCCAGTTTGGAGGCAGCAGCATTTTGGACCGACTGGAGAGGCTTGATGGAGGACTGCCTGACTTTGCACGACAGCCGCCATTCTGAGGTGACAAACAATTGGACTTATTTTCCGCTTCAAGCGCTAACACACCACGCTATCTCCCTTCTCATGACTTAAAACGACCCACTTCCACACACCTGCCGAGTTATCAAACCTAAACGAGACTAGTTCAATATCGCTCACGGCTTCTTCCCCACTACTCTCGCCGCCTCCTTGTGCCGCCGTCTGCCGTCTTTTTCATTTTTCAAGTTATTATTTTCTCCGGAGGGCCATTGTAGGATGCGCATTAGAAAACGTTGACTCACTTTTGATTTTTGGCGTATTTACAATTCACTGGCGGAGCAGGTTGACAACATTTTATCTGCGGTGTGGCTTTCGCAAGACCTCAAAGGAACACATTTATATACCAAATTCTAATCCGGCGAGAATCATTTCTCCATTGGAATGCATTTAAGTCAAGCCAAGTACATTCTGCTGCCTTATATTATGCATTAAAAATTGAGGCGGGGTTACGCTCTCTCTGTTACCGGTCGCCATCAATATTTGACCGTGAACAGTGACTACTAAACAATACAAAAACAAGGTGACTGCGGGAGGACCGGCACGCACGCAGAACGCTTTCTCGCATTTTGGTGTTTGTGTTGGTGACCAGCGAGTACATTGTTCTCCTCAATCCAAGAGATTCAGCCATTTTAAAAATAAATGTCATTGAGCTAGCTCAGCATATGTTCATGGGCTTATATCAGCTTCAAATTTCACCAGCTGAGTTTGCAATTCGCCCTACTTGCCTTGATACACTTGTTGTGTCTGGCAAGGCACACATTAGCACAGCAATACCGTGATTTTGCGACGTGGTATTGCGACAATACGGACTAAGTGTCGGGAAAACTGCAGTTGCTTGTTGACTATCAAACTTTGCTTGAAGTAAGACTTCACTCCGGCTGTGATATTTGGATTTGGTACAATCAAATCCACTGGATCAATGTTGAGGAATGGATTTGATTTTTTTTAAGATTAGGACCGGGCCGAGTTTATTTGTAAACCCAAACATCGATGCAGAAATTCACTTGTGCGCAATATGCCAAAGTACAGACAATCTGTCGGTGGTCATGTTTTCGTCACATGGGCAGTTTAGCTGAACGTCGTGTTTTTAAATGTCAGTATAAAGAAAATTCCATCCACATTTTAAATGTTTAAAAGTAAAAAAAAAAAAAAATTGGATCGGCATCAATTAATCCTTGAAGCTGCGGTATTGTTACAAAACGGATACTAAGTAGAAACGGATCTTGTGAGGATAAGTAGATCAGAAATTGAATGGCTCAAGAAGTTTGTCCGGTAGAGGATCAAAACAATGCACGTTCATACATAAAACACTTGTTTTATGTATGAATGTATGAATTGAATGTCACAGCGAGAAGCAGAGACAGAAATGGAGATGGGGCGGGATGGGTTAATCATCTGAGAGTATCTTTCCCCGTCAAGTTGTGGTGACTTTAATCAAATTATGACCTTGTAAAGCAAGCGCTTGTCATTTGGGACCCTAATCTTCTCACTAATGACTAATTAGCCCCATCACCTGTTCCTCGAAGCCTCTATTACAAGCCAGACAAAGCTTGGAGATAATGTAAGGATAATAATATAAAAGAAAATGGCTGGAGGAAAGGCTTCTGGAAATAAAAATCCAAAATAAATATCAAAAGGGCTGACATCAATTCTAACTCATAGGATCGATGAGCGAGTGACAACATAGCGTTTGGATTTCGACTGCGGTTTGCAATGAGGCCAGTTTGCAAAGCTCCGGAGGACAATGAGGAGAAATACATTTGGGTTGATGAAGGCGACCAAGCGGAAAAGGGGAGAACACAGCACGCGGTCTGTCGAAATGATTCAAACCATAAGATCACCCGACATCAGGACAAAGCCCTTCGGATGGCCACTTCCGGAAGCGTACCGCACATTTGTTGGTTTAGTCGCCTGTCACGGATTCAACCGTCATGAGCGAGACTTTGCAGGTGGAGGGGAGGGCTCCTGTGCATCTGCGGCACTTGGCGGCGTCTACACTAACAGGCGCCTCCCATTCATTAAGCCTTTTTAGAGCAGCCACACGCTCCCTCCGCGGGCCTCGAGCATCTGCCTCACCATCGTCAAGAGGCCCGGCTAGCGTGCGTAGGCTAACCGCATGGCCAGACTTGACAAATTTAGGAAAATGATAGTGGCCCGGAGCGGGAACACAATCATCTCTCAGTAAGGTGTGAGCTTAAAAGAGGCTACTATGCTCTTCATCGCTCCTTCCTCATCCTCTCATCACAGGAACATCTGGCTATGAAGCATGTGAAAATAAATATATATCCTGCCCAATTTGACATAGGAGCACCTCAATTAGTTCTTCAAAGACACTCGTGGGAGAGAGGAAACAGCAGCTGGGATGCAAACTACATTCTTGTCTTATTTTTTAGGGTTTACGGTGGGGTGGGACAGCTTTTGCGCCTTTCATACAGCCGTGAACGAGTATTATATGGATACAGCAGTGGAAATTGGGGGATGGGGGGGGGTCGTGGGTGGCGTGGCCTTGTAAACAATGCTGCTTTGGAGAGAAACAGGATTTTTGGGTCAGTCAATAGATATGGAGTGGAATGAACTATTAGGTCACTTCAATGTGTGGGATTTAGGTAAAAACATACATTTTATTTACGTTCAGTCAAACGGGGATGAATTATATCAGAAATCTTCGGCACAAAAATAGAAATAATTTCTTATCGTACAAATGTATCAGTTAAAACCAGTTCAGACGTAGAGCCGCACATAGGAAGTTAGCAACACATTATTATGATAGCTCATACGTGGACACCGCTAAAGCAGTGTAAGAATAGGTATAAAAATAGTGACAACTTCCGCATCTGACAGTGTAAGGCTCCGTGGTCATGTGCCAATCATTCTGGCATTCTTTAAATAGTTAAATTGAGACTATGCGGTCTTCTAGTCCCAATTGTTTTTGGAATGGGGGTTAACCTCCACCTTAGGCTAATCTGTTCGCCTGGGTCTCAAGAATTTGGCTCACACTATTCTTAGAATTCCACCACTCGAGGGTGGAAAAGCCTATCCCTTGTTTGCTAACAACTGGGCAGAAGACTAGCAAACAAAAGTATTGCAAGGGACCTCGGGCAGGATGAGGATACAAAGGGTAAGCGTAATCAACCAAATCTCTGCTCGTTTTTCACCTTGGTTTGATTTTTAATTGAGTATATATTGATTGCACTAATTTCTTTTGTGGGATTAGTGCCAAATGGTTTTAAAAGTGGAATCTTAGCAATTATTAAGTAACTGATTCCCAACAGATCAGTAAATGGGCGGATTGAATCTAATTTGATCGGTCGGAAAATAACTGATGTACCTTGTGACACTCCACATAAAATGTAGTTTGCACCTCTCTAGTTTTTTTGCAAGTGCACATAAAGACATCAAGTCTCTGGCAAGGTGTCTCATTGAATATCACTGACGGATGCATACAAAACATACCAGCATGTGCAAGGACAGCGGCACTTTCTTTGTTCTTATTTTCGTGGGGTTGGGGCGGGCAGTCGGCGAGGAAAAGGAAAAAGGGGAACAAGGTTATGCCAGGCGATCAATAAATAAACATCAGCGACAGCATAGGTCTCAAAGTCAAGGCCCCGGGCGCCAAATCTGGCCCACCACATCATATCATTCGGACTGCGAAAGCAAATAAAACATGTCAAGTGCCATGATGATGATCCAAGTCCAAATAAACAGTTCAAATTCCCATGTAAACCACAATAACAGTCATTCTTCTTAACTTGAGATTTGAAAACTAGTCATTCATCAATTTGATTGTGTGGGGGGATTCAAATGTTTATTCTAATGGCTTCCCCAAATTCATAATTGCCCGCGAGAGAAAACTGTAACTACAATGTGGCCCACAGCAAAAAATGAGTTTGACACCCTTGGGCTACAGTGTCAAATTAATGCAACTGGATGAGAAGTTCCCCCAAAACAGTTGCGCCTGTCATGTCTAATATTGTGCATAACGAAAATAATGTGATGAAACGAGCCATCATGGTCATCATGACCATGATGGCTCGTTCCTACAGCGCTGACCAGCTGGCTCCGGTCTTCACACAAATCTTCAACAGATCCCTGGAGCAGTGTGAAGTCCCATCCTGCTTCAAACAGTCTACTATCGTCCCAGTTCCAAAGAAACCAGCACCCTCGGGATTAAACGACTATAGACCTGTTGCTCTGACGTCTGTGTGTCACATCTCGTTGCCATCCGGGGCGCGCCCCGCCCCTCCTGTCACCTCCTCCGCCTATCTTGGGAGACGGCCCCTCCAATCATCATTCACCTGGGTTCCCACAGCTGATTGTCATTCACTGATTGTGCCGTCTGCCTATATCTGCCTGTCGCTCACTACCGTCTCCGTCGGAGTATTTTTGGACATTGCCGTTTCCACTTCCGTGTTGCCAGGTCTGCTGTCATTTAGTTATCTTCCTCCACTCTTCCCTGTTTGTTATTTTTTGATGCATGTTCCAGTAAAGACTCTTGCTCCATCCAAGCCTGTCACGCCGTGTATTTCGGGTCCTTCCCTATCGCCAAGATTCCGTCGCTCGAGTCCTGCCTCTTTGCACTCGAGCGTCTTAACACAATACTCCGACCTAAAGGACGAGTTGGCTACCCGCGACGCCGGCACCACCTTCGACAACCTCGTCGAGATTGTCATCGGCTTGGATCATCGTCTCCGAGAGCGGCGAAAGGAGCTGAGCGACCGACGGCCCGAGGAACCCCGAAGCCGACCTCGGTCGACCACACCCGGCAGCGACCGCGCGCAGCCCCAGGAGGGACTCCCCGAACCTATGGTGATAGGGGGGGGAGACGACCGCGCCAACCCGAGGGCTCATCGCACCCGAGGCCCCCAGCCTAGGACCCACGGCCAATGTAAGTCCCCGCCGAAACGGCGTCCGTTGGGGGCTAAGTCCACAACACCTGTCACACGGTTGGAGCTGGAAAGTGAACTATTTGGCCCCTCCAGCTCCCAAAGAGTGCGGGCACTAGTGGACTCGGGGGCCGACGGGTGCATCATCGACCCCCACTTGGCCGACCTTTTGGGCTGCCAACTTATCGATCTCCTTCCCCCTAAGGAGATCGTCGACCTGGATGGCCGATTGTTAGCCCGGGTCACCCACCTCACAGCCCCACTTAAGCTCCGAGTGGCAGGCAACCATGTGGAGCACCGCCAATTTTTTGTTATGCCCTCTCGGAACGCGCCATTGGTCTTGGGTCTCCCCTGGCTCAAGGCCCATGACCCATCCATTTCTTGGGAGGGCCCCACCATTCAGGGCTGGAGCCCCTACTGCTACGCTAACTGCCTGCGGTCGGCTACGGCAGGGCGTAACCCCTCCCGCTGTGGCCCGCCCGAGGCCATCTGCCTCAAAGGCGTGCCACAGTGCTACCACGACCTGCGGGAGGTGTTCGGCAAAGACAACGCCCAATCCCTGCCGCCCCACCGCCCGTATGACTGTGCTATTGACTTGCAGCCAGGGGCTCCATTACCGGACTCCAGACTTTACCACATTTCACAACCGGAACGGGAAGCCCTGAGCACTTACATAGACTCCTCTCTAGCGGCGGGACTCATTCGCCCGTCGCGTTCCCCGCTGGGCGCAGGGTTTTTCTTTATCGATAAAAAGGACGGATCCCTGCGCCCATGCTTTGACTACCGGGGCCTGAACGACATCACCATCCGCAACAAATAACCTCTCCCCCTCATGGATTCGGCCTTCGCGCCCCTTCAGTCCGCCACCATTTTTTCAAAATTAGACCTTCGTAGCGCCTACCATTTGGTCCGTATCCGTGAGGGGGATGAATGGAAAACAGCCTTCAAGACACCTTTAGGGCACTTTGAATACCTGGTGATGCTGTTCGGGCTCACGAACGCGCCCGCCGTATTCCAGAATCTGATAAATGATGTGCTCAGGGACTTCCTCAATGTTTTTGTTTTTGTTTACCTTGATGACATTCTTATTTTTTCTCGCTCTGCAGAAGAACACCGGCAACACGTCCGACGGGTCCTGGCGCGGCTCCTGCAAAACCGGCTCTATGTGAAGGCAGAGAAGTGTGACTTCCATGTCCGCTCTCTGTCGTTCCTGGGGTTTGTTGTGGAGCAGGGGCAGCTCAGGGCCGACCCCGCCAAAACCAAAGCGGTGGTGGAATGGCCGATCCCAAAGACGCGCAAGCAGCTTCAGCGTTTTTTGGGGTTTGCCAACTTCTACCGCCGCTTCATTCGCGGGTATAGTCAGAAGGCACTCCCCCTCACTAACCTCACGTCCACCAAGCTCTCTTTCAGGTGGACTCCCGATACTGAGGGGGCATTCAACCGCCTCCGTCGTGCCTTCACCAACCCCCCTGTTCTGCGTCATCCCGACCCGGAGCTCCCGTTCACGGTCGAGGTTGACGCATCCGAGTCCGGAGTAGGGGCCGTCCTTTCCCAGCGCTCTCCCACCGACCAGAAGCTACGCCCATGCGCCTTCTTCTCCCGCCGGCTCAGCCCCGCCGAGGCCAATTATGACATCGGCAATCGGGAACTGCTGGCGGTCGTCCTGGCCCTGCAGGAATGGAGACACTGGCTTGAGGGCGCTAAACACCGCTTCACCGTCTACACGGATCACAAAAACCTGGCGGCCATCCGGTCGGCCAAGAGACTTAACTCACGGCAGGCCCGATGGTCACTCTTCCTCACCCGTTTTGACTTTTCTCTCACCTACTGCCCAGGGTCACAGAACACCAAGCCCGATGCCCTATCCCGTATCCATGAGCCGGCAGAAAGGGAGGAGACCACCGCCAACATCCTGCCGGCCCAGCGCATCCTGGGCGCCCTGAGGTGGGAGGTTGAGAGAAAAGTCCAGCAAGCCCAGGGAACTACCACCATCCCCAGGGGCTGTCCCAAGGATCGCCTGTTCGTCCCCCCCCCCCCCCCCTCTACGCACTGAGGTGCTTATCTGGGGGCACACATCTAAGATAGCCTGCCACCCGGGGGTCAACAGGACGATCCAACTCATCGCCCAACGGTTCTGGTGGCCGGGGTTTAGGAGGGACATCACCCTCTTCGTGAAGGCCTGCCCGACCTGCGCCCGTGGAAAGGCCTCCCACCAGCCCCCGGCCGGACTCCTCCAGCCCCTACCGGTTCCGTCCAGACCCTGGTCCCACATCTCCGTCGACTTCGTGACAGGCCTTCCCCCCTCCCGTGGCAAGACGGTCGTCCTCACCGTAGTGGACCGATTCTCCAAGTCGGCCCACTTCGTTCCGTTAACCAGGTTGCCGTCCGCCACCGAGACGGCTCAACTCCTGGTTAACCATGTCGTCCGTCTCCACGGGATTCCGACGAACATCGTTTCGGACCGGGGACCGCAGTTCGTGTCCAAGGTATGGAAGCGTTTCTGTCAGTCCCTAGGGGCATCGGCGAGCCTGTCGTCTGGTTACCACCCCCAGACCAACGGACAGACGGAGAGGAGGAACCAGGACCTGGAGGCGGCCCTCCGGTGCGTGTGGCTCCACAACCCGGCGTCGTGGGCCCTGCACCTACCCTGGGTGGAGTACGCCCACAACTCCCTGGTCTCCGCAGCCACAGGTCGGTCCCCATTCATGTCCGCCTGTGGCTATCAGCCGCCCTTGTTTCCCACACAGGAGGGCCAGGTGGAGGTCCCGTCTATCGATCATCACCTCAGACGGGCCCACAGAGTCTGGAAGGAGACCAGGGACGCCCTGTCACGCACCGCATCCTGGAACCGGCGGGTGGCAGACCGCCATCGGCGGCAAGCACCCAGCTACCAGGTCGGGCAGGAGGTCTGGCTATCCACGAAGGACCTTTGGCTGGCAGGGTCCTCGGCCAAGCTGTGCCCACGCTTCACGGGTCCCTTCCCCATCGAGGCCATCCTCAGCCCGGTCTCGGTGAGGCTCCGGCTCCCACCCACCATGCGGATTCACCCCGTCTTTCATGTTTCCCTCCTCAAGCCAGTGGAGACCAGCCCCTTAGCCCCCACGCCCGCACCCCCACCTCCCCGCCGGATATTGGACGACGGACCAGTCTACACCGTGCGGGAGATACTGGACTCCAGGCGCAGGGGCAGAGGAGTGCAGTACCTGGTCGACTGGGAGGGCTATGGACCTGAGGAACGTCAATGGGTCCCACGTTCCTGGATCCTCGACCCATCTCTCACCCGGGCGTTCCATGCGGCTCACCCATCCAAACCTGGTGGGCCGCCGAGAGGCGTCCCTTGAGGGGGGGGCACTGTCACATCTCGTTGCCATCCGGGGCGCGCCCCGCCCCTCCTGTCACCTCCTCCGCCTATCTTGGGAGACGGCCCCTCCAATCATCATTCACCTGGGTTCCCACAGCTGATTGTCATTCACTGATTGTGCCTTCTGCCTATATCTGCCTGTCGCTCACTACCGTCTCCGTCGGAGTATTTTTGGACATTGCCGTTTCCACTTCCGTGTTGCCAGGTCTGCTGTCATTTAGTTATCTTCCTCCATTCTTCCCTGTTTGTTATTTTTTGATGCATGTTCCAGTAAAGACTCTTGCTCCATCCAAGCCTGTCACGCCGTGTATTTCGGGTCCTTCCCTATCGCCAAGATTCCGTCGCTCGAGTCCTGCCTCTTTGCACTCGAGCGTCTTAACACTGTGGTCATGAAGTCCTTTGAACGCCTCGTGCTGAACCACCTAAAGAACATCACCGGACCTCTGCTAGATCCTCTTCAGTTTGCCTACCGGGCAAACAGGTCTGTGGAGGATGCAGTCAACATCGGACTGCACCACATCCTCGACCACCTTGACAACACCTTGACAACCTACGCAAGGATCCTGTTTGTGGACTACAGCTCTGCGTTCAATACCATCATCCCAGAACTCCTCATCCCCAAACTTCTGCAGCTTGGTGTGTCCCCTACGATCTGCCAGTGGACCCTCAGCTTCCTGACAGGACGGACACAACAGGTCAGACTGGGAAATATATCATCCACAACACGAACCACGAGCACTGGAGCCCCGCAGGGATGCGCCCTCTCTCCATTGCTCTTCTCTCTCTACACGAACGACTGCATCTCATCGCACCCAGCTGTCAAATTCATAAAGTTCGCAGACGACACCACAGTCATCGGTCTCATCAAAGACGGCGACGAGTCTACGTACCGACAACAAGTGGAGCAGCTGGAGCTCTGGTGCAGCCGTCACAACCTGGAGCTGAACACGCTCAAGACAGTTGAGATGATCGTGGACTTCAGGAAACATCCATCACCACAGCTACCCCTCACACAACCGTTGAGACCTTCAAGTTCCTGGGAATCACAGTCTTCTAGGACATGAAGTGGGAGGTCAACACCAACTCTGTCCTGAAAAAGGCCCAACAGAGAATGTACTTCCTGAGGCTGCTAAAGAAGCATGGCCTGCCACAGGAGGTGCTGCAACATTTCTACACGGCTGTCATCGAATCCATCCTGTGTTCTTCTATCACCGTTTGGTTCGGGGCCGCCACAAAAATGGACAAAATCCGACTTCAACGGACAGTTAAGACGCCGGAAAAAATCATTGGCACCACCCTACCCACTCTCGAGGACTTGCACACTGCAAGAATCCAAACTAGGCCGCGGAAAATCCTACAGGACCCTCCGCACCCTGCCCACCACCTTTTCCAGCTACTCC
The DNA here is from genome assembly GCF_051943395.1 of Hippocampus bargibanti. Classification (NCBI taxonomy): domain Eukaryota; kingdom Metazoa; phylum Chordata; class Actinopteri; order Syngnathiformes; family Syngnathidae; genus Hippocampus; species Hippocampus bargibanti. The sequence continues at coordinate 24,261,614 of NC_142735.1, read as the reverse complement.
CCTCAGGCAGGCGCTACCGATCCATGCGCACCAAATCCAACAGACATTTAAACAGCTTCTTCCTCCAAGCCATTAACTCTTTGAACTCTTTCAACAGTAGCCAAAATGGAACTGTATAGTGCCACTTAGCAGTTTTTTTGACCACGATACTAGTGCAGCGTGTTCTACCGGAAACAAATTCCTTGTGTGTTCTACATACTTGGCAATAAAGATGATTCTGATTCTGACTCTGGTCATTGTGGTCATTATTGAGCAAGATGATCCAAAATATAAGTTTTATGACTGACAGTTTCTTTTTGCCAAGCTATTTTGGCTAAATCTAGCGTCAAAGCTGCCTTCATGAATCGGAATCAAAACCAGCAAGTTCACTGAAAATACTTTTTCATTAACATTTTGAAAAGAAGGATTAGTCACGACAAAGGGTTCGAGGGAAAGTGGAGCCTTATTGATATGATTTACTATGAACAATGGCGTATTTTATTTCTATTATTTTATTTCATGAACCACAAACGACAGCGCAATTTGAAAGGAAACACTGTGTTGTTTAGGTTGCTTTATCAATCAATCATATATATATATATATATATATATATATATATATATATATATATATATATATATATATATATATATATATGTTAAGCAGATTCCTTACTTACAGACAGTGTATTGTCGGTGTTCAAATACCTGACATGTTTCGGCGACTACTTCCGCCTTCGTCAGAGTGTCACGGATGTTGCTGTGACGCGCCATTTTCAGCTGGTGTTGCTATGAGGGCGTGACCTACCTGTCAGAACTGACAGGCAAGCCACGCCCCCCGCTGTCCGCTCGTCCCTCCAGGATGCTGCTCCAGGTAGTAGAGAGCATGTAAGCTCCCTCATCCCTGTTGATGGTCCTTGGTCCTCGCTTTCGGATTTCAATGGCCTCCCTGATCCAGCGCTGATGTTTTTTGTCTTCGGTTAGTTATCAAGTAGACAGGATGAATTTAGTACAACATATATATATATATATACATATACAGTAAAGTCTCGTTATATAGATATCGGATATATCGATAGTCCCGGTTATATCTATACTATTTCTATGCACGCACGGAGAAAATTACATGCAAACAGGGTCGGATATATCGATAGTCCCGGTTATATCGATATTTTTTCGGACTCCCTTGAATATCGATATAACGAGACTTTACTGTACATATACATATACATATACATATACATATACATATACATATACATATACATATACATCTACATATACATATACATATACATAGCATATATATACATGCAGCAAAACAAATCTGGGACACTGTTTTCCGATCCTTGCCTTTTGAGCAACAGTCGGGTGGTGTTTGGTCACATTTCTCGATGTATGGCAGGCCAGATTGTTTGGACTGTATTTGTCACTCTTTGACAGTCAGTTTGACACTCCGTGGTATAGGAATGTCACAAGGCGGCGAGCGAACGCGCACTCCCGCTGACATCCTTGGCAGTGAATATTTGATGTGTTTTGATGAGACGCGATGGCTGGCTAATCACAACAGCAAAGAGAAATCAATGTTCCTTTAATAAAATAGGACTTTAGGTGGGAGGGAGACAGGCGGTTTTGCTAGTGACAGGACCTGTCGCTGCCTTATCTTGTGCCTCTCAGATCCCCCAGACAGGCAAATATTTTCAATGTAAACACCGGCTGCTCGACAGGCTGCGTGGGCCCTCCCTGTCACACTTCTCGACTTGCTACTTACTCGCTCACAACCACAAGTTTCTTGTATGTTTTCTTTCTGACGACACCAATAAACACGTCGTCTATGACAGTTACTACAATTAAACCACTTCAGACAGATTTTACAGTCAAGCCAGTTTATCATGGGGGGTGGTGAGTTGCAGCCCTACCCAAGACAGTTCAACTTTTACCAGTGAAAAACATTTTTTTAATTTAACTCAACTGTATTTATAGAGAACTATAAAACTGCCATTGCTGTATGAATTTAACTGCAACTCACCCACAAGCTTGAAACACGAAAGTGACCAAAACACATTTGGGCATTTCGTAGTCCCATATTTTCCACACTTTAAAGCGCTTCAGAGTATAAGCAGTGTTTGAAATGACGTCTGCCCGGAGGCCCGGGGCGTACAACTTTTACGTCAGGCATACAACTTTCAAAACATCTCGGCCCGGGTGGCCGACAACAAGGAAAACAAAAGTTTTTTTTCAAATCGAACATTTGTTTTATTCAATAAAGCAAATGCTACAAGCAAATTGCTACAAGCCACATGGACTCATCTTTCGAAACGGCATTACATTTCACAGCAGCAAATCGATAAAAGGAATGAAAGTAGAAAAACAAAGTACATGAGCTGCTGGAAAGGCAGCCACTCTCGCGGCGCCGTCTTGAAGGCAAAAGAACAAAAAAAAACAAATATGACAAAACAAAGACAATATTACAACACAAAGACACAGAGAGGCATTCATTCTTTAGCACTTTCTGTACCCTCTTTGTTACGTAAAGCAGTTCTAGATGAAAGAGGAGAGGATCAAAACATCTTTTCACCCGTGGATCAGGGACATCAAAGTCAAAGTCAAAGTCAAAGCTTTATTATTATTATATATGGTGGAATGTGCACATCGACTACAAGCTAAATGTTGAAAGAAAACACGCAGCTGTAGCATCCATTTACAAAAAGAGATTGTCTCACATTTCCTGTCCCACATAAATCTGCTTCAACTCCCAGCCGCGACAGTTCCACATCCGCATCGGCACTCTGCACTGACGCTCCTTCCTTCTTATCGCGGGCTCCTCAAGCCATGCATCCATCCAGCCGCAGACTGTCCAACAGCACCGACCTTTCCATTGAACAAAGCGGGGCTGTGAAGATGCTTCCCATTACAGGCACAAAAAAGCACAATGGCCCCGAGCTGTCCAGCGAAGCCAGTCGAATGGCACCAACATTCCTCCCATTCAAAAACAGTACTGGCATATTCATGCTGCCGAAAAGGCGCAACCGCTCAGCACAGTCTCCTCCTTGATGAATGTTGTGGCCAAAAATGCTGAAAGACAATCCGTATCCATTCCACACGACGCACAACAGCACAAGGTGACAAAATACAACAAAAAACACAAAAAAAGACAAAAACAACAAAAAAAGCAAGGCTCATGAGAGCACTTGCTGACAGCTGCCTACTCGGGCGCCATCTTGGACTCCTTTTTGATCATTATATAAAGTGCATCGGACTATAAATCACACTGTTGGCATTTGAGAACATGTAATTCTAACACAAAATCCGTTTTGCTGCTGCCGCCTTTTTCACTCATTCACTGCCAGACGATGTGCAAAAAGTTGTCCAGTGCTAGGGTTTTGTCATTTTCATTTAAATTGCAGGACCCACAGAGTATGGAGTTTTAGGACGACACAAACATTCAATGCAGGATAAGAAACCTGAGAAGCTCTTCTTTCATCAGAAAGAAAAGTTTATTTCGAGCTTACTGTTGTAGTTGTCTCTATTGAAAGTGTTGGAGGCTGTACAAAAGACAAATGCTGCCCCCTCGTGGGATGGAAAAACATTGCCAGAGGTCTGACCGCAGCTTGATTCGCATCACCCCACAAGAAATAACAAAATCCAAACAAATTCGGGAATGGCGCTCCACGTCATGCTTTTCAATTCCCCGAAAAAAAAATCGGAAGTCACAGTGAATGAGTTTAGAACATCCTGTAGCATGCATGCTACCGTATCGATTTACCATATCAGCATCCAATAATACAATGCATCTTGTATGTGTTGAATGCCGAAATAGTATGATGGTGAAAATAAAGTTAAAACAATGCTTTATCAATTTGCTTTCATGTATGCATGTCAACGACTGACTCCGTGCTGCCAGACATTTTGTGTGGTCCACAGTCGCTTCAAAATCTGCAATGTAGCCGGTATGACAAGGATGACTCGACATATCGGGCGAGAGGGTGAGGAGAACGATGCGGAAGAGGGTTTCATTGTACCTGCAGAACAATCCCCACTACCCCCTCAACTGCCAACCAAATCCAACGTCATCCAGATTAGCCCATAAAGCGGCGCCTGCTTCCAAGCTGCCAGGAGAAAGACAGCGGTGGCG
>NC_142735.1:23190000-23270000 GCF_051943395.1 Hippocampus bargibanti | reverse complement strand
AATGTTTGGGATCCCAAAGCAGACACATACGACCCAAGCAGGATGTTTATTCACAAATAAAAGAAAACTCAGCGAGTAAGAAGGCAGGGGGTGATCCGACCCGCTTACTACGGCAAAAAGTAAATGGCACACGAGTGTGCAAAATGACGCAATCCCGGAAGATGACATAAATTTACGGGACGCGGGGAAAATACCTCAGACCGGATACACTCGCGCATCGAAGGAAGAGTCCAGGCATGGTGGCGAGGTGAGTCAATCATCCGGCATTGGCGAGCGGGTGGAGAACGGCCGGGAGAGGCACCCCCCCCGCAGTCAACTCGCAAGTGACAGGAGCAAAAAGGTGGTTTCGGTGTTCGAAAAAATCGCTTTTCGAACAGGGTCCTGGAACGAATTATGTTTGAGAACTGAGTTACCACTTGTACATTACTCCCGATTTCTTCACCGCGTCTGGTGATTGTACTCGCCGACAGACTTACGGCATTGAATGCATCTTTCCCCTCAGGACACACCTCCTCCGCGTCAGCATCTATACATTTCTTAAAAAAATCTCAGTCCGTGAAAGACTTACCGCTGCTTGCTATCAGTTTAGCAAACCGAAAGCTGGCCCTTCTTCAGCTGAGCTTGGCGTAAAATGTATTCTGCTGAGATAGTAGTCCACGTTTAACTTTGAGTTTGTCTTCTCGTATTTGGCCTTGCAAAAGAAGCAAAAGAAGTCCAAGATGGCGCCCGAGTAGGCAGCCTCAGCAAGTGCTCTCATGAGCCTTGCTTTTTTTGGTTGGTTTTGTCTTGTTTTGTGTTTTCTTTTGTCACTTTGTGTTGTTGTGCATCGTGTGGAACGGATACACATTGTTTTTCAGCATTTTTGCCTTTTCGGCAGCATGAATATGCCAGTACTGTTTTTCAATGGGAGGAATGTCGGAGCCATTCGACTGCCATCGCTGGACACCAAAGGGGCCATTGTGCTTTTTTTGCGCCTGTAATGGGCAGCATCTTCACAGCCCCGCTTTGTTTAGCGGAAAGGTCAGTGCTGTGGGACAGTCTGCGGCTGGATGGATGCATGGCTTGAGGAACCCGCGATAAGAAGAAAGGAGCGTCAGCGCAGAGCGCCGATGCGTATGTGGAACTGTTGCGGCTTGGAATTGAAGCAGATTTATGTGGAACAAGAGGTGTGAGACAATCTCTTTTCGTCAATGGATGCTACAGGTGCGTGTTTGCTTTCAACATTTAGCTTGTAGTCGACCTGCACATTCCACCATGATGTCCCTGATCCACTGGTGGAAAGACGCTTTGATCCTCTCCTCTTTCATCTAGAACTGCTTCATGTCATCACAAAGAGGGTACAGCAAGTCCTGAAGAATGAATGTCTCTCTGTGTTTTTGTTTTGTCATATTGTCTCTATGCTGTCATATTATTTGTTATTTAAGGTTTTTTTGTTCTTTTGACTTCAAGACGGCGCCGCGAGAGTGGCTGCCTTTCCAGCAGCTCATGTATTTTGTTTTTCTACTTTCATTCCTTTCATCACTTTGCTGCTGTGAAATGTAAATTTCTCTACTGTGAGACTAATAAAGGCATATCCAATCCAATCCAAAATGGGTTCGGGACCAAACTGAGCGCACCTGAATATACCCTCCACTTCCTCATACGTCACTTTCTTGTGTCGCGTCGCATTGTGACCGACTCATTTAGCGTTCTATTGTGAGCAAGCGTGTTTGTATTTTTCAATCACAATTATAAACACCATAGATTGATTATATTGCTTAAAATAGGAACAGATAATGATTGAAAACCGACGTTTGACTTGTAAAATGATTTTTTTTAGGCCAAATGGGGAAAAAAATCTCATAGCATCTCTGGTATTGTTCAGGGGGGCCGGGCCAAATGTGCTGACGGGCCGTAGTTTGTTGACCACTGCCGTAAAGCAACAAATATGTAAACTGGACCCTTTAACTCTTTCAGGGACAGCGAGCGGACAGTTTATCATGCTATCAGGTTATAGGGTGCATGAAAGGTTTAAAAGCCATGTGCACTTACATAAGCATGTTTCAAAAGTCATCTGTGGCCGTAAGACAACTCTTACTGCGTCAATAAAAGAGGAGGAAATGCTGTTTCCATGTTTTTTTTGGTTTTTTTTTTTACGCTTGGAAAACATGAAGCCTCCTTTTGAGACTCTCCCGCTCTGTTTTTCATTCAACAGCCGATTTAACATTCGACCCAGTTTCTGCGATGATCTCCGCCGGGACGCAACCCAAAAGTGTCATGCAGTAGAACTGGAATAATAAAGGCCCTCACTGCGGAAAATGAAAGTGAAAACGACCCCCCTCATCCCCCCCAAGCCCTACCCCCAGTCTTAGCCCTCCGACTCCCCATCTTTATACGCGATGGATGAACAAATAGTGCAGGCGTTCACGTCACTCCGCGTGGTTGATCTGCTTATCTGCAATGCACACACAACAGCCGTCAATGAGCATTTTTCCCCCACAACAATCAGTATAAAGTCGGTGTAACGATTATTCCGACACATCGCAAACTGAAAGCTCTTTGATGTACTGTGATAAGAAGATTCAACCACTCATTCCGAGCCCCCATACCAATGTAATTAGTATTGTAATGTCATGTAATTAGTGCGCGGCGCACAAGGGGAGACGTGAGCACCGTGTACCGATGGGAATTTTGATTCGCGTTAGTGAAGTACACATTGTCTCAGCCGGGATGCTGATTCCCTAGTCTCATTCATGGGAATACTGAATGGGATATCGATGCGTTTTGCTTACGACACATCGTAAAATTTAAACAATTCGTGTCGCGCTGGTCTAACTTTGAGATGTAAATACGCCTGTGTAGGCTCTCAGTTGTACAGGAGTGGTCCATCGATGAAAAGGTTTCTTCAGCCGTCATCTATACTTCTTTGAAGGTATTGGACATTGTGCTCCTCATCCGAAGTGCTTCGTCAGTGAACTAAAGTTGTGCTGGTAACTCTGGCCCTATATACATACATCCCTAATCGACAGCGATGACATTGCCAGACCCCTGCTGTGATAGTCCCTGCTCTATGGTTGGCGGAACAGTAGACTATTCCCTGAAGCTAATCATTCTTTTGAAGTAATCAGATTACTTCTATTGAACCCCTGAAGCTAATCAGATTACTTCTTTTGAAGTAATCAGATTATTTCTTTTGAAGTCATCAGTCATCATTAGCTTCAGCGGATAGTCTACTGCTCCCCCAACCTTAGAGCAGGGACCTATCAGAGCAGGGGTCTGGCACTGCCACATTTGTCCATGGATACATGTAGGGCCAGAGTTTCGAGCACAACTTTAATTCGCGGATGAAGCGCTTCAGATGAGAAGCAAAACGTCCGAGACCTTCAAAGAAGTACAGGTGGCGGCTGAAGAAATGTTTTCATCTTTGAGACTAAAATAAAATATAGGATGTAATGATTGCCAATGTATACTGACTAAAGTGAAGAAAGATTTTCTATCACCAGAGCTGGTTCGGGTCCAGTATTCAATGATTGACACGTAGGCCGACTAATGTACTGCACTTGAAACTGATTAGCTTTGAGATCTTGTTGCCATCAAGTGCAGTGCATATATTGACATGAAGACTTACCCGATTTCATCTGTGCATTTTAAACAATGTGCTCAGGGAACCAGAGCTTGATCAAGGTGTGCTGCTGAATTTTAGATCAAATTGAGGAGAAAAAAAGTTGCACACTCAATTGAAATATTTTTGGGATCAACATGAACACCATGGAGTTTTTCCAGTAATATTTTAAGATGCCGCATTGCAGAAAATGAACCCCCAAAAGAATTTTCAATGAGACTCTCATGGCTAATAATGCTGGGATGATATGTCTATTCTGGTTTAACTTAACTTCAGCGTTCGATATGCTGGATCACAATATTCTGTTGAGTCATCACTCTCTAAAGTGATCGAACATCTTATTTGGCAGGCAGGGGTTGTTTTGGGTTCATGTTAATCCAAATTTACGGTGTTCCACAGGGGTCAATTTCCGGACTCCTACTATTGTATGCTGCCTACTTGGTTTCATCTTAAGAAAGCATGTTTTTTGTCACTGCATTAATAGTGATCGTCAGATGTCCCATCAAGCCAGAAAAGACACTTTCTCTTGAACGCCACTTTTGTCCTGTTGGTAGAAGATCAAAACCTGGATGGATGACATTGGACTTTTTGAAGAACACCAAAGTTATGATTTATCATATAGCTATCGATGAGACTTGGCATTATTTTAGTGTTTTATTGTCTTTTTTAATTATTTTTTTTACTAATACATTGAGGGGTGGCCGAGTAGTCGAGTGGTTAGCACGCCGGCTTCACAGAGCAGACTCAGTTTTTCTTTGTTCCCAAACGAAAAAATCTCATTCTAAAAGTTATGGTATTCAACTTTTAGAATGAGATTTTTTTTAATGCAGTCTCCACCGTGAATTTTCTGTTCTTTTTGCCGTGATTGATCGCACTTACAAAGGACTGTTGGGCTTTGTCAGAGGTTACTTGTCTGTCACTATTTGAAAGATTTTATGGCCAGATAAACTGGCTCTCCTTCTGTTTCCGTTCCGGTTTGTCTTTGCCTTATCAGTCTCCCATGGAGAATTAAAAGCATTGCTGCTACCCAGTTGGGTAGGACCGTGCCCTTTGGATAGGTTCAACTTACTGGAAACTCTAGAAAGACAGCAAACTTTTACGTTTAGGAATTTCAGGAATTAAAACTTGAAATATCATTCGCATTGACAACACGAATGTACATTGGTGCCTCTACATACAAAATTAATTGGCTCTGGAATAAATTTCTGAACTAGAAGATGTTGTGAGTAGAAACGCATTTACCATGTCTTCTTCTTTTCCTTTCGGCTTTTCCCCTCAGGGCTCGCCACAGCGAATCAATGTCCTCCATCTATCCCGGTTTTGTGCATCCTCTTCTCTCACAACAGCTACCTTCATGTCCCCTTTGACAACATCCATAAATCTCCTCTTACATCTTGCTCTCGGTCTCCTGCCTGGCAGTTCAAGGCTCAGCATCCTTCTCCCGATATAGTCACTCTCTCTCCTCTGGGCATGTCCAAACCACCTCAGTCTGGCCTCTCTGACTTTCTCTCCAAAGCCTCTAATATGAGTTGTCCCTCTAATGTACTCATTCCTGATCTTATCCAACCTGGTCACTCTCAAAGAAAACCTCAACATCTTCAGCTCTGCTACCTCCAGCTCTGCTTCCTGTCTTTTCTTCAGTGGCACTGTCTCCAGTCAAAACATCATGGCTGGTCTCACCACAGTTTTATACACTTTTCCTTTCATCCTAGCTGAAACCCTTCTATTACACATCACACCTGACATTTTTCTCCAGCCGCTCCAGCCTGCCTGGACACGCTTCTTCGCCTCTTTTCCACACTCTCCATTGCTCTGGACAGTTGACCCCAAGTACTTAAAATCCGCCACCTTCTTTATCTCTTATCCCTGTAGCATCACTCTTGCACTAGGGTCCCTGTCATTCACACACATATATTCCGTCTTGCTGCGACTGATCTTCATTCCTCTCCTTTCCAGGGCATGTCTCCACATCTCTAGTTTCTCCGCCACCTGTTCCCTGTTCTCGCTGCAGATCACAATGTCATCTGCAAACATCATGGAAACGCATTTACCATGTAAATGTGCTAATTCGTTCCAAGGCCCCTCGGACCCCAATTCAGACATAAATGTTTCCTAAAGCAGACAAACTGAACTGCTGCAAATTAAACCAAGCGCACGCATTGGCACAAACAAGCTGCTTAAAAATAAAATAAAATAAAAAGAACTAGGCCAACTTGCAGTAAATTACATTGCCTGGGTAGTTGTTGTGTGGGTTGCAAGTTTCCCCTCAATCCAGTCTCTGATGTGTTACGGCTATAATTAGCCCAGATTCATGAGAAGGCTACTCGGAAAGGAAATGCATGAATTTTGAAAACATTCATAATCACCATGCTCAAATTATGAAAACCTTGTTGCATCTCACGCGATGCTCGCACCGGCCTCAAAAAGGAAAAAAATAGCACACTAACGCTACGACTAGCCGTGCTTTTTGTCACGAACGGAAAAGTCGTATTCCACAGAGATCAAGCATATACGCCCCTCATCCGCGCATGCCAAAAAGTGTTTTTGTGCGACGCAAAATTTAACAAGACACCATGCAATTTCATTTCCACATTAAACAAGATTTGCGGTAGAGAGTGAAAAGTGTGGAAAAAGTGCAACTAACTTTTCCCTCATAATCCGGACATATGCTCTCCCACCTTCTGCCAAGCACTGTGGTTGTTGTTTGTTTTTTGTTTTTTTTTTTTGGTCCTCAACACCGTGCCAGTGAGGCTCTAAGTCTTTGTTTGAACTCCCTCTATTAATTTGGGACAAAGATGGAGCACTTACAAAGTTAAACTTGGCCCATCTTTGCGGCTTGAAGTAATTCCTATTAAATTGTGGATCGGACTTTTAAAAACATTTTAACGATATTTTTATTTCTTTGGTACAAAAGTCTCGCCAGAAATTAGCAGTCATAGAACAGTAAGCCTGACATTGGTTTTATTTTTTTTCCAATACCGGATTGATATCTACTGACAGATGTTTGGCTACACCTTACCAGAGGCGCCTTCTCTGCTGGCCTAAAAAAATCTCCATAACAGACTGATGAATTATATTTTGTCCATAAATTCTCATTAAATAATTTCAAATAATACCAGCTTTATTTCATTGCTTTACCCCTGTTGTGCTGCTTTCAAATGTGTATTTTCGTATTTAGGCATTTAACCAATCACATTTCAGCCATCATTTGTTACCAGGGTAAGAAATCTACCTGGGCTCCTTCACAATCAGTTCTACAGGCCCTGTCGCATTAAATTTGGTTTAGATGACTCTGTTGCTTTAACTAATGTCTGTTGTTATAACCAATCAGATTTTGAGTTGGTGACGTGCATGGCCTGCTTGTGTTAGGTCAGAGTTTTCACAAACTATGATGTGACACACAGGGCCTGATCGCACGCCTGGTTAATGTCACAAACCATGATTGGCTAGTCACCAGTCAATCATAATATCACCAGCCGCGAAGTGACAAGGGCAAACTGGCCAGAGCGAGCTCACTGTATCGGGAGCAAGCTCCATAAGCAAATAGATTGTTGGGTTGATATCATTGCGATTTTGTCAACCCACAATAGCTGAAGGAGGAGAAGAAATTGATTTAGTTTCTGATTTACTGTTGACGCCATTTTTAGATGGACTTTTCAAGAAAAAATGGATAAAATTAAGAAAAGTTGGTAAGTCCTGTTGTTCGAGCTTCTCTGCGGTGTGAAAGGACGACTTCTGACCAAATATCATGAATCCACACGTTAATGGTAAAAACGTGAACAGTTTAATGACAGTATTTCTTTCTTCACAAGTTATTTCCTGGCTAACGGGACCCTCGAGTAAATCATACCACACTTTTTATTTACAGTCGCAGTTGTGGATTGATTCAGACATAGCACTATTGAAGGCCCAGGGGTGATATGCACGGCCCGCCACTGCATCTCACCCTGAGTCAAAATGACCGAGGAACGTTTGCTGTCAATGAGCATAACTGAAGGCTTAAAATGACTTGCAGGTGATCATGTAAAAATGTAAAAATAACACCTTTTGGAGTTAACTTGCAGGCACGAACAAAGACACTTCATGTATTTGGCAGCATTTGACCCTCGGGGCGTGTGTTTGTGCGTATGTGTGTGCATGGGCGAGCATGTGATGGGGGGGACTAACGTTTGGGGCAATTCAGGACCAGCTCCGGTTTGATCTATAGAGAATGCAGCGGAGATGTCAGCTCTGGGAATGGTTATTTCCCCCGGGGGAAGCAGGCACAATCGCTTCGCCTAAAAATATATTACAGGTATAAAGTCAGATGTGAATAGAAGAATGGCTTTGAAATGTTGAATTAGCGGCTGCTCCCCTTCTTCGGCCGTCATCGCTTGGCCACGCTCATTGTTGGGCTGTCTCCTCTCTTACCTCCTCATGCACACCACTTGATTATCCAATTAACAGGGACTGTGTGATCACCTTTTGGACAATGCGCGACTTACCGACCTTGCAGGGGGGAAGTGGAACTCTAGCTTCAATGTTCACTTATCATGGTGCAATTTGATTTGGATTTTTATTTTGATGTTTTTTATTGTATTACATAATTTTTTTGTAATTTAATGACGTACAAAATTTGGTAGGTCAAAATTGAACGTAGAGTCCAAAAAAAATTCACAAGAGACTAAAAAGTGTATAGGTTTTAAAATTAGCATCATTAAGGGATACAAAAGACATATGATCGCATTTTGCTGTTGACCAATACGTCTGCGTAAGCTCTCAGTCGTACAGGAGTGGTCCATCGAAGAAAAGGTTTCTTCAGCCGTCATCTGTACTTCCAGTGCTAGGTTTTTTAGCATTATATATATATATATATATATATATATATATATATATATATATATATATATATATATATATATATATATACAGTAAAGTCTCGTTATATCGATATCGGATATATCGATAGTCCAGGTTATATCGATACTATTTCTAAGCACGCACGGAGAAAATTACATGCAAACAGGGTCGGATATATCGATAGTCCCGGTTATATCGATATTTTTTCGGACTCCCTTGAATATCGATATAACGAGACTTTACTGTATATATATATATATATGGGCAAAACCGCCCAATGACTTTGCCAAACGTCATCAATGAACTCCAGTCGTCCTCGTCAATCACATTGCTGGACTTTGGTAACTCCGCCTTTTCTCGCATTGCGTGTACTCTCCATCAAGATGCCAAAGAGCACTTTTCGGGCAGGAGATCAGGTCGGAAAGAAAAATAATCCTCAGCACTTTCAAGAGCTAGCGGCTGACAAATGATTGGGTCGGGTGAGGAAGTGATTCGACCACATCGGTAATATGAATGATGAATACGGCTGCTGTCACGGCGTTCATCATTCAGGATGAAGCGAGACGTCACCCTAAGGAGTTTTGTTGACAATGTGTGTGTCTTACTACAACAACAAGCGGCAAAAACATTCGCCCACTGTACTCGGGTAGAAGTACAGATAACCGTACTTAAATAAATAAATAAATAAATAAATAAATAAATAAATAAATAAATAAATAAATGGACCAAAGAACCAAAGAATGAAAGAATAAATAAATAAACCAAAAAATAAATAAATATGTGAATTAATTAGTTACGTAACTCATTCACTGCCCGACATGTGCAAAAATGTGTCCACTCCAGTGCTAGGGTTTTTTGGCATTGTCACTCAAATTCCGGGACCGAATTCCAGGACAGAATATTGAGTTTTAGGACTACATAAACATTCAGCTCAGCGTACGAAATCTTAGATCAAGAGTCAGGAACCTTTTGACTAAGAGAGCCATAAAAGTAAAATCTATTATAGATATATATATTAAGTATAATATTTAGAAATGTTTTTCAGTGAGAGCCACACACACACATACACACGCACAAACACAAACACGCATGCATGTGATTTCAACAAAATGTCAGAATATGTTATTTAAAATAACTGATAAAACCATTAATATGAATAGTTTTCCGTTCCTCATGATTGGTAAAAAAAAATCCAGCCAAACGATCGGATTGAAAGTCAACTTGCTGTATCCATAGGCGAAGCTACTGGTAGCTATCCTACACACTGCTCATTAGCTTGCAGGCTTGCTTTCTGCAGTGTCCCACAGAAGTATATTGATGCTAACGTTAGCACGGGGCTTGTCAAAGTGCCACTGATATTCAACTGTTTCATTCGTGGTATTGTTTCATTGCAAATTAGAATCACGGCAGAACTTTTCTCTCCACGAAGGCGAATCCTTCTGTACATTCAACCTAAAGTGTACGATACTCATCTTTTTTTTACTTGCATTTAGTTTTATCGGTGAGCCAGATGCAATCATTAAAAGAGCCATAGGTTCCCGACAACTGCCTTAGATAATCATCTTTCATCAGAAAAACGAGTTAATTATATGGGTCTGGAGTTATATGAGCTAGAAATGTGAGTGGCTGTCCAAAATACAATGCAATACATATATATTGGTTTATATAGCGCTTTAACAACAGCTAAAGATGGAACAACGCGCGAACATGGACAGGACAGGAAAAAAAAAAATACCAGAGGCCATGGCCAGTGCTTTATCGACACCTAAACAAGAAAAAAATAACCTGAATAAATTCAGGAATAGCGATCTACATCATTGTCACGATCTGGTTGGCGACCAACGGGTGGCGCTGTCGGCCCCGCCTGCAGCTGCACAGGTGTTGGTCGTTCCAATCAGTGGCAGTTAAAAGGACTCCCGGTACGACCATTCCGTGTCGGGTCATTGTACTGTGGATGTATTTGCCTCACCCTCTCAGGTTTGTTTCATCTTGGCAGATTTTTACTCATGGTTTTCTTTGAGACTTTGTACTTTTCTGTTCAGATTACTTTGATGTTTTAGATTTTTTCCCTGCTGATTTTATTTTAATACAATTTGTCAAATACATCCTGCCGCTCCATCCTGCATGCTTTTTTGGGATCCACAACCACCATCACCACCTTGCAAACCGTGACAGTCATATTTTCAATTCCTGAATAAATGTGTGAATGGCAGTGAATGAGTTAATTAATTAATTAATTAATTAATTGTCACTACAATCGGGTAGAAGTACAGATACTGGTACTTCTTTAAATCAATAAATAAGTAGATAAATAAATAAATAAATAAATAAATAAATAAATAAATAAATAAATAAATAAATTCATAAACTGTACTGTGTTACTACTATAGTCAGGTAGAAGTACAGATACAGGTACAGTACTTATTTAAAGAAATCGACTCTAACCTTGCTTCTTCCTCATGATATCTTTTTTGAACATCCAACCACGGATTTTTCCCAACAATATGGCGTAATGTTTGAAAATGGAACAGTCTCCCGGGGTTCGTTTGGATGGTGGGACAAGGCGCTGCAGTTACATAACATTGAGGGGGAAAAGAGAAAAATTTAAAAAATGAGAGATATCCAGATAGGACACAAAGCAAAGGGAAGCAGTTTGCTTGTGTGACATAGCTGGAACGAGACTCCAAATGTCACCTGGAGCATATGGAATGCTGATTTAAGTCCTATTTTTAAATTATTTTCCTCAATGTTGCATACCAAACTCCATGTAACATATTTTAACGTGCCAGTCACTGCGCTCACAAGGGGGGGGGGGGGGTGATAGATTTCAAAGTGGGATGACGCATCAATCAATGTCCCGAGGTGATTGGTTGTTTGTGTGCGAGCGTGTGGCGGCGGGCCCTCCATCTTGAACATGCGAAGGTTTCCTGATTGCTCTCTCTACCTTCCGGCATTCATTGGTGCAACCCGACACCTGTCTTATAAAGCCCAAGCTCACAGAGGAAATTCTTATTTACACTTGGACTCGGACAATGCTTGGCAATATGTGATGGCGTTCAGGTGTCTCTGAATTGAATTATCTTGCTTTCGGATTTCTTGTTCCTCTTAAATGGGTGCTATCCTCTCTTGGGCTTGACTAGCTGGCATTTGAATCAAGTTTCAAGTTGGAGAATTTTGCTGAGCAACAACTGAGGACAAGAAGCATCCTTTTGACTGACTCTTTTCTCTTTTAATCATATATTTGAAATCAATGCTTCCGTTGAAATTTATTGAGAGTTGTATGCTCTTTTGGCAAAGTTGATTGAAATTTTAGTGCACTGACATCAAAAGTGAAAAATTCGATTAGATTAGATTATATTAGTCTCACTTTGGAAATATTTACAATAACATGAGAGTCAAGTCTGTCTTGTGAAAACATATTTAAGATAACATAAATGTTTACACCATACTTGTACATTTTTAAACTGATAGCGCACTACTAGTGGTTGATTCATCAACCGCTGAGTTACCTTTTTTTCCTCTTTTACCTTTTTTTCCTCTCCCCACTCCCGAGAATTTTAATCTGTCTGCTATTTAATTTCAATCTTAGGTTAGCATAACAATTAGCTAGACGTTTGACATTTCTCCTTGTGATCCCTTGTGAGAACAATATTTGTCAGAATCCCATGTTATTTACTTCCTTAATAATTTAGCTGTGCAAGCAAGCCTGACGAATTTTGTCGTTAGCTAGCAACAAGCTTGCATTGACTACTCCCATGTTGATTGTGTGAGTGTGTCCAGCCCAGCGAAGCTTTTTGGGACCGTCTCACAGTTGGATTATCGGAAAAACATCAGTCTGTGATTTTCGGTTTTGCTATTCCATGTGTTTTCATGGGGTGCAAGATCCAAATTTTTACGGGCACCACGCAATGTGACCACACTTAGAGCGTTGATAGTCCAGAGTTAGGGTCCTCTCTGCTGTCCCTTGCCCGTCGTTAGCCTTTCTTTGGACCTATAGCAATCAAGGTCTTTCCATTACCATCCATGCTTTTCAGTGTGCAAGGGGAAAAAAACGTCAATGTTTGGCTCATTGTGAATACCTCCAGATGGCCTTCCATTATTTGATGCTATTCTTCTCCAACGTGGCAAAAAGCAAAGCATGTGGGTGTTCGGGCTTCTGTCGGTTACGTATATTTTGAGTGTGTTGCTGTGGCCTTCAGAGGATTAGTCACGGGTCTGTGAGCGTTACCGGAGTGGAATTAGGATCCCGCTGTGTTTGCGAGCTAAAGAGCAGCACAGAAATCCTTGCAAATAAAGAAGGGAGGAGTCAGAGCAGGCAGAAGATTGGGCTTCTGTTAACTACTTAAAGCAGTGCTTCTCCAAACTGGAGCACGAGTCACTTGTGATCAATTATTCCAGTATATCCGATAAATATCTATATTTTTTAAAGTCCACACCTGTATGTATTATTTTGAAATGGATCTGTCCAAAATAGAATGTTCTGAATCAAAATATCAGAGGTGGATAACACAGCCTAAAATTGGACTCAATAATCAGTACTTAAGTAAAAGTAAAACTTCATCATTAAAATAATTACTTTAAGTAAAAGTAAATATGTATTCAATGATCAGGGGAAAACGAATCAAATACCCCATGACAACTCATAGGTAATTGATTTGTTTATTAAACAGAGCATCAGTTTGAAATTACCATGGACTGTGTTTGTTTTGTTCCAACGCCAACTGGAGTGGAGGGTGTTTCCCTCCCCGACATGCTCACCTGCCTTTTATTCTGGTTTTGTAAGTATTTTTGCTGTAGAGATTATTGCTGATCTATAACAGATTGCTTTAATTAGAATCTGAAAATTCATATAAATAGTTCTAAATTTCATGAAACGCAGAGTGTTCATGGGAAGTTTTGTCCATTCATCCTGATGTACAAATATTTCATTTGGTTGACGTTGGCGTTGCTATTACTAGACAACATTTAAGCTGCCAGACAAAAGGACCCTGTCTAATTACATGGAATGTTACTCACATTCTTCTTGGAAGGATTTATTTTGAAAAGGGTTTGTTGTGAGTGTACGATATTTTTTGTGTGTGATGGGAAAGGATGGAACCCTGTTGGAATTTTTCCAAAAAAGATCTGAGAACCTTCCGTTCACCAGTCCTACAAGATGTTCAGCCAAGGGGTCTTGTTTCCTTCTAAGTTAGAACGACGGTGGATCTTTCTTGCTGAAACATGGACTTTCGTCTCAGGACTTTGTTTTTCCGACATATTCCCATGAAATTCAAAATTTCCTAGATGTACCTTCCTTTCAGTGAATGGCGCTCACGCGGGCTGTATTACAACCTCCGAGGTAGACTTTATGGACTGTAATTCATAGCCTGATCTATTGGTAGTATGTGACCCCGACCCCAAAAAAATAGCAGAGAAAAGTACCTCCTACTAAATTCTTAATGCTATCCAAGAAAAATATAGCTTTCATCATCCAAAAGCTCACCTGTCAGGTGAATTCATTATAGCTTGATCTTCTATGCAGTCACCCTAAAAACATAACGCGCTTTGATCACAAAACCAAAATGCCCCGTTGAAACAAAGGGCGGTTTGAGATAAAATTGGCGTAACCAGTTGCTTGATTTTTTTTTGCTTTGACCATGAGACAACAAGCACCGCATTGGCTTCATGAAATATCAATTTGGGTAAGGCAACAAAGCTCCAAATGTCCACTATTAAATTTAATTGTATTCAGGCTAGTTAATGGTGCTCCACTTGCTACTTTCCAAAACTTAAAGGACAACGACATCACTTTTTTGTTTCCTAACTGACATCAGAAAAACGTTTCATAGCATCTAAAATACCCAAAACATGGAGTATGATATTTTAGTCAAATGCAAACCACCAATAAAAATGACTGAAAGAGTCCAAAATTTGCCAAATATTGAGCTGCGAATTGGGTTTTTCAGAAAGTCCCGCCCCCAGTTCGTAACGTCATGCCAAGACGTCTTGCCTTGCTGGAGAATCAAAACAATGGCTTCAGATTCGGAGAATATGCTTTCTTGTTACACATCCAGTTATGAATATGATTCAAATAGTGCTGAAGAGGAAAGCATACATGTTTGCAATCGATTAAAGAATTTATTCCGTGCCATTTTGAGGCAACATTGGGGGGAAATGTATCACCCAAAAAGAGGTAGAAAATGGCGTCCAAGCTCCTGTGAGGAATTAATCAGCCCGTTTCCACAGGCTGATAAATTCCTTCCATGGAGCTTGGTCGCCCTCTTCTGGCGGCTTTTTGATGCAACACGAGCTTCTCAGACCAAACAAGTACAGCAAAATACATTGACGTGATGGAAGGACTGCTACAATGTGTCTTTTTTTTTCGGTCAGGGGCGTTCCTTCAGTGACGTCACATACTGACTCGTCAGCAACTCAAAAACAAGACTTCCTGAATATTCAGCGTGAGTCTTAAAACGTAAAATATAGCTATATTGGATTGGATTTGGGTTGGATTTGCCTTTATTAGTCTCACAGTGGAGAAATTTACATTTCACAGCAGCAAAGTGATGAAACGAATGAAAAAAAGAAATACATGAGCTGCTGGAAAGGCAGCCGCTCTCGCGGCGCCGTCTTGAAGTCAAAAGAACAACAAAAAAAACTAAATAACAAATAATATGACAGCACAAAGACAACATGACAACCAAAAACACAGAGAGTTATTCATTCTTCAGGACTTGCTGTACCCTCTTTGTGATGACATGAAGCAGTTCTAGATGAAAGAAGAGAGGATCAAAGCGTCTTTCCACCAGTGGATCAGGGACATCATGATGGAACGTGCACGTCGACTACAAGCTAAATGTTGAAAGCAAACACGCAGCTGTAGCATCCATTGACGAAAAGAGATTGTCTCACACCTCCTGTCCCACATAAATCTGCTTCAATTCCAAGCCGCAACAGTTCCACATACGCATCGGCGCTCTGCGCTGACGCTCCTTTTTATCACGGGCTCCTCAATCCATGCATCCATCCAGCCGCAGACTGTCCAACGGCACCGACCTTTCCGCTGAACAAAGCGGGGCTGTGAAGATGCTGCCCATGACAGCGATGGCTGTCGAATGGCTCCGACATTCCTCCCATTCAAAAACAGTACTGGCATATTCATGCTGCCGAAAAGGCGCAACCGCTCAGCACAGTCTCCTCCTTGATGAATGTCATGGTCAAAAATGCTGAAAAACAATCCGTATCCATTCCACACGACGCCCAACAACACAAAGTGACAAAAGAAAACACAAAACAAGACAAAAACAACAAAAAAGCAAGGCTCATGAGAGCACTTGCTGACGGCTGCCTACTCGGGCGCCATCTTGGACTTTTATGCGGTGGAATCTTTGTAAAATACGCTCAGTAGAAGTCATTTGAAGTCACTTTACAAATTATGGACACAACTTGTCCGGAGACGTCGGTTGTCCTTTAAATGAGAACTCAATTTTTACCATTTTCCCACCGACTTGGAAAAGATGTTCTCACATTGCCCATTAAGACGTCTGACACTTTCACTATCTATCTATCTATCTATCTATCTATCTATCTATCTATCTATCTATCTATCTATCTATCTATCTATCTATCTATCTATCTATCTATCTATCTATCTATCTATCTATCTATCTATCTATCTATCTATCTATCTACCTACCTACCTACCTACCTACCTACCTACCTACCTCCCTACCTACCTATCTATCTATCTATCTATCTATCTACGTACCTCCTTCTTGCTCCCAATATATATATATATATATATATATATATATATATATGGGAGAGAGAGAGAGAGAGAGAGAGAGAGAGAGAGAGAGAGAGAGAGAGAGAGAGAGAGATTTCAATGCTGTCAATTGTCTGTGATTTTTTTTTTTATTTGGTCTTTCCCAACATGAGTGAGCAGAGGATCACTGCATAAATTAAAGTTGTAATATAGCCATTCAGGGCGGCCCGGTAGTCGAGTGTTTAGCACAGCGGCTTCACAGTGCAGAGGTCGCCGGTTCGCGTCCCGGTCCGGCCTCCCTGTGTGGAGTTTGCATATTCTCCCCGGACCCGTGTGGGTTTTCTCCGGGTCCTCCGGTTTCCTCCCACACTCCAAAAACATGCATGGCAGGCAGATTGACCATTCCAAATTGTCCCTAGGTCTGAGTGTGAGAGTGACTGTTGTATGTCTTTGTGTGCCCTGCGATTGGCTGGCAACCAATTCAGGGTGTCCCCCGCCTCGTGCCCGAAGACAGCTGAGATAGGCTCCAGCAACCTCCACGACCCTAATGAGGAATAAGCGGTACGGAAAATGAGATAAGATGAGATATCGCCATTCACAACTCGATGGCAGACATAATTAAATGCATTCTTCACCGAGATTTTGAGTCCAATGAAGTCAGGCGGCAGGTCGAATGAAATTGTTTAATGGTAACAGATCCAAAGCTGGTTGCTGTCTGCCGTCCTTGCAAAGAATGGACAAGGAGAAAGAAAAATCAGGAACTCTCTCAACAGTAAGAAATTACAGATTTTTTTAAAATACATATATATTTTTTTAGATCCATCCATCGACCAGCTACAGACAATATTACTTTTAGTTTCTATCTTGCTGATCTTTTCGTATTTTAATAAAACGTTTTTTTTTTTTGGGGGGGGGGGGGGCACCGGGCACCTTCTCCCAACAATGTGCAAAATAGTTCACGAATTACAATTCAGAAGAGTCTCTTCAATTGTTTATCTTTCTTTTATTTGTCATGAAGCTCCCAAGGACTAACACCGCGAGCATTTTTTTTCTGATCAAAACATCGTCGGGCTTAGGCTGGATGACGTTGCCGGTGGGGTGAGCCTCGTTTTCCTTTGCTTGATCGGATTCCCAACGCGTCGTGGGAAGGTGAAAATCACAAAACAAGTATAGTTTATTGATGTGTTCTAGTTCTATCTGGCGACAACCACGACTTTGAATAATATATCGCCCTATATAGCACGTGATTGATCTTGACTTGTTGTCCCGTGAGGGGGCTCAACTCACACACACCAACACATTTTTGATTAAACAATGGCTTGTGGATAGGCAGGATTCCAGATCAAATTTTACTTCAGTGAATGTCCGAAAATTAATTTGTTGTAATTAAAAGTCACATACTACTGAACGGAATGCAACAAATGTACAAAATTAAAAAATAATAATAATCACAATTGCAAAAGCTGAAACCACAGTAAAATCATACGGTTTGAATCCAGTAACACGAGAAAGAGAGCTCATGCACCACGTTGTGAATCACCCAATCATTAAAATATTTCTTCTCCTCCACATATTACATACAAAGCGCACAATAAATTAATGAATAAGTAGTTTTCAAATTTTAAGTCAAAGACAATGATTGGTATTGTGATTTACATGGGACAATCTGAAATTTTTCATTAACAACCATCATGGAACTTAACATGCTTGATTTGCTCTCGCGGGCCAAATAGCATAATGTGACGGGCCATATTTTGACACCCGTGATTTATGAAATGAATTTTATATATTAACTCATTCATTGCCAGACGTGCAAAAAAAATATATATATATATATTATATTATATTATATCAATATCGGTTATATCGATAGTACCGCTTATTACAATACTATTTTCATTTCCCTTGCACATTTCTAGTCTTTTTATGTATAATTAGTACCGTTTAGTACAATACCCGGTTATTACAATAATCCGGTTATTACGGTGCTCCTTTTCATCCCCCGCCGGCGATTTTGCTGTTTATATCAATAAAATGGTCGCGCTATTGGTCGACTTGGTCACGTGTCTTGGTTACTTGACACGCCATCGGTCGCGCCATTGGTCGACTAGGTCACGTGAGTTTGTTACGTGACCAGCACTCGTGTAGCAGAGCCATTTTCATTTTCAGACGCTAGCTCGTGTGTAGCCGACGAGATTGAAGTGTTTGTGTTAAAAGGTAAAAATGGGAAGCAGAAGAAGATTGATGACTTTTTTAAATTGTATACATAATACAGTAAGATGTAAGCGTTGCAGTTTCCCTGTTGTGTTATGTACATGCCCACTGTACTGTATATGAATGCAATCGTTTTTTGCAACAATGTTTCTTGTTTTGTCTGCTGAAGCGTGATGATTTTGAAAATTATTAACATTCCATACTGTGTATTAAAGGACAACCGATGTCACTTTTTATTCAAATGCAAAACACCAATAAAAATGACTTCACGCCAAGACGTCTTGCATAGCTTGTGAATCCAAACAATATATATATAGGATAATATGCTTTCTTGTTACACATCCAGTTATGAATATGATTCAAATACACTGTAGAGGAAAGCATACATGTTTGCAATCGATTAAAGAATTATATGTGCCATTTTGAGGCAACATTGGGGGAACATCTCTCACCCAAAAAAAATAAAAGAGGAACAAAATGGGAGCTCATGGCCAGCTCCGTTTCTTATATGGCGCTTGGCTGCCCTCTTTTGGCGGCTTTTGTTAATGCAGTTCGGCGCAGGATCTGATATATCGATAGTCCGGTTATATCGATATTTTTTCCGACTCCCGAGAATATCGATATAACGAGACTTTACTGTATATATATATATGAGAAGGTTTCTTCAGCCGTCATCTGTACAAATTTGAAGGTTTCGGACGTTTCGCCTCCTATCCAAGAGGCTTCGTCAGCAAACTAAAGTCTGACTGGTCGTATCGGACCTATTTATATATCCCTAATGTGCAGCCATGGCGGCGCCGGACACAGCTATGATAGGTCCCTACTCTCAGGTTGGGGGGAGCAGAGGACCACTCCCTGTGGCCCCACTGATTGGCCGCTGTCCAAAAGAGAATGCAATACATACATATTGGTTGATATAGCACTTTAACAACAGCTGAAGCTGCAACAAACTGCTAACATGGGAAAAAATGGGAAGTGCTGCCCCTTGTGGAAGGGAAAAACATTGCCAAAAGTCTGGCCAGCGTTTTATCGGCACTCAAGCAAGAAAAAACAAAACCTGAGCTAATACGGGAATGAAGCTCTAGGTCATATTTCCACTTCCCGAATTTGTGAATGGCAGTGAATTAGTTAAAGTGGTGATGTGGATAATCTTAATAGGTGATGAGCCATTGGCTGTTGTTGATACACATTTTAGCAACAATTGCCGATCTATGGTTGTATTTAGCACGTCACAACCAGAGGCTCCGGCTACCATTTTTATGGACATATAAAAATATATATATAGAATATAAATGACATGCTGAAGACAATCCTGTTTTTTTTCTGTTTTTTTCGGCACGGCGGGCCTCTGACTGTATTTATTTTTTTTGGGGGGGGTACTTTGGGCCTAAGCAGATGTCTGCGCCGGATGGCATATTTATCCTTGCCGACTCACTTGGTCAAAAAGAGTTCTTGGTCGAAACAAAACAAAGCAATCTGTCCTCGTTTGAAATGGTCCTCATCCGAAATGCTATCAATGACGCTTTCCGACCTGTCTGTCTTTTAGAAGATAATCCTCCCTTAAAAGGAACCGAGTATACCTATCAGTTCTCATCAGATGGCTCATTTGCATCCCTGGCCTGTCAATAACAGATGGGGGAGTTGCGTGGGGGGTGGGGGTGAAATTCATCATCATCACATCTCTGTTCTTTGTTCTTTGGGTAAATGTGGCGGGTAAGCTTCAAAGGCATTTTAATGGGGCGGCTGCGTAAAGATGGCAGGGAGGCCAGTTGCACATGTAGGCTATCCTTCACTGCTTTCCTGTTTCGTATTGTTCAAAATGGAATTAGAGCCCAGATTTCTCTCCTGTGGAATCGCTGACCTTGACCTCATGTGTGGGATCGGTAGCGAGCAAACAGCACAGGGATTGCCTCAAGTTGTCTGCAGCTGCTGCAGAAAAATAAATAAATAAATAAATGTTGCCTGTATTCAAGCCGTCGATATTGCTCAAGGATTGCGTAGATTGAATTGTATGGCAGAAAAAGTACTCTTATTTTATTTTATTTTTTTCAAGGAAACAAATCACCTGAGTCTTCGCTATGGGTCTCCTAAATTGAGTCACTAAATCATCTGAGTTTATTAACTGAAGTTAGTGAGATGAATTATCCAAGTCTCGAACTCGAATCTCTCAACCAAATTACCTTTAGTGTCTGCAGCCTTTAAGTGCTTTGGAGACGACAGCTGGATGACTCATAGGACCTGGAACTTGTCATCTTCGATTTGGTACAAAATTTCAAATCTGCACTGAAGGAGTTTGGATATACAGTCAAAACTCAGTTTTCAAACATCTAGATTCTCGTTAAAGTTTTTTACATTGATTACAATTGGAAAGGCTGTTTCAGTTTTTGAACAAATCGGTTTTGACAGGTTTCTGGAACGGATTATGGTGGGAAACTGAGGTTTGACTGTAGATAAGAAATTGATAGAAGTTATCATATTGAAAAGTTTCATGCTGTTGTATGCTTAGTTGGCCGAACACGTGTGACTACAATGCACAATGAAGGCACAGAAAATCTGGGGTCAATCTGAGGTGAACCGACACAGCCTGTTAAACTGTCATCATCAGGTAGGCGGAATTTAAGACTTGGTAAACTCCTTCACAGGAAGAGCTCATTACCCAGCTTGCGAATCTATCAGTTCTTAGAAAGACAACCCATTAAAATGTCTATGTTCTGTTGGTGTATGTATGTTGGTTCTTGTACCATGGGACATCCAGAGCCGTCGGATTCAAATCAAGAAAACTGTGTTTTACTAATGTATCACTTACATTTGCATATACTCTCAATAAATAGCTTGACAAAGGGCTGCAAAGGTTGGCCGTTGGTCGAAAGAAGCTCACGCGAAGTGGCTTCATGAAAATTACACCCGATGCCGGCAGTAAAAGACAATCTTCTTGTGTTCGAGCCTTTGTTCACAGTGTCCAAAGAAACATCTCTGACAGAAATCAAATTGTATGGGAAGTCAAACGACTCTGATTGTTTTGACTTGTTTTGTCACTTTTTTCACAACATATCAAGGATACCCTTCAAGTTTGGATTGGATTGGACTGGATTGGATATGCCTTTATTAGTCTCACAGTGGAGACATTTACATTTCACAGCAGCAAAGTGATGAAAGGAATGAAAGTAGAAAAACAAAATGCATGAGCTGCTGGAAAGGCAGCCACTCTCGCGGCGCCGTCTTGAAGTCAAAATAACAAAAAAAAAAAAACTAAATAACAAATAATATGACATGATATGATGAATATGATATGAGTTTGAGTTGCTGTCAGCCACTAAAAAATATGTGGATAAGTAAGGGACTTGTACCTGGACGGGTGTAACAAAAAATAAAAAAGCAACATTTAGCAAGCAATTAACATTTATTTGTATAAAGTGCACACAACAGGATTGATTTTCTTCAAAAGATGCACCTGCACCTTATACGCAGGTGTGCCTTATACGTGAAGTAATATTGAGCCATAACTAGGTCTCGCAACTACTGTCAGCAGCCACCGACTCCACCAGCCTTTACTGTAGCGCCTTATAATGTGGTTGTATATCTGGAAGACTTTAATATATTTATGTATATTATATTTGGAAATCTTTTTTTCATTCATTTTTTTTCAATTATTTAACATTTCTTTTGGCATCATGACAGTGCACATTATAGACCGATTCCCCTTATATGTGGAAAAAGTTTGAAAAAACTCCATTCATTTGGGGTGCGCCTGCTACACCGGAAAATACGGTATATTTCGCAAGGTGGGTTGAATCTGGGTACTTTTTTCTATTTCAGTAGAGTGTCAATACTTTTTGCCATCTCCATCCTGCAGACAAGAAGTAGAAAAAAATAGTCCCACTTGGTGTGAGGAAGCTTTTCCCATCCATCTGCTTGGAGATGAGTGGCCTTGGATGTCACAAAGTGGTTTGACGTGCCCCTCATGCTCATCAGCCAGGATGTGCATCACGCTTCAGCTTTGGCTCTGTCGTTCTGTTTTTCGTCAGGGTGTGCTTGATTTGTCTAGAAAGAGGCATCTTATGATTGATGACTCCCACTATGGTCTTTCAGCCACATTAGACTAGCTTGGGCTTTTTCCATAAATGTGTATAGCCTGCTTGTGGGCAGTTTAGGACAGCAATTTCCTCAAGTACTTCTCCATCAGCCTTCGCTTTGAGAGCCGTAAAATAATTTGCAGTAAATTGTCCTATCATTTGAAAAGGAGTACGACTGCATGTGGTGATTGGCGGTAAATAACAAACCAATTACTCCTCTCTTCCCGTAAATTTGAGAAAATTAAAACCATTGTTATCATCGGGACATATTGCATAAATCTGACATGGATTCAGATCTTTTTTTCCAAACCTTTATTTTATTTTCATTTTTTTAAACAGATGATGCAGACATGTTTCTATTTTATTTTGGGGAGATATAAAGCATCTATTCTCGATTGTATCAGTGACGTGCAGTCAGTGGAGGCAGGGGAGGCAGTGCCTCACCTGTCATCATGGAAAGCTGTCATGGAAATATCAAATGAAAAAATAAATTAAACAGTTATATGTATTTAGTGATTTGTACTTTAAAGTTCTTGTCCATTTAACTTCACCGTTTTAGGATTTTTTTCAAAATCGCTGAATTTTCACATTTACCGTTCAAATACTAGTAGAGACGAGCAGTGAGGCACCAGCCGGCTGATCCTCACCATGGATTGCGCAATCACTATGCTTACTGTGCTGGCTGGCTCTGCAGTGAGACCGCATTGCTGTCCTTCTGCATATCGCTATTAAAGCGTTCAAACACGTTTAGTATATGAACTAAATTTCTACAGTTTAGCTGGTGTATATAATGTAGAGTCATTGTACATTATAAACACTGTACTACAGTGTTTATTTTGTTTTATATTTATCAAAACGCCGTGCGTAGGTGAGGCAAACAGTTCTCCCGCCTCATGACAGGCAGGGGGCGCTTGTGATTCCAGAGATACTTCTTACTCCACGTCTGCAGAATAATAGAATTAGAGACAGAAAGCTACAGTAAACAGTTAGCAAGTAAAGTGCAACCCTGCAGTCATTTTTTTCGTGTTGCTTGGCCTCACTTTCAGAATGGAGGATTACATATGTAAATTGAAAGAATTTTCTAAACTGGACTTTCAATCGAAGCAGGAGCTAATAATTAAAGGAAGACCAACACCGGAGCTAAAAGGTTTGCTTCAGACAACGGGACACAATACTCGCTCTTTTCAGGCGGACTGGTACACACGAAAAGGCTGGCTGTGTGGATGTCCGGCAAGAAACCGCCTTTTCTGCTTTTCCTGCCTTCTGTTCTCAACTTGAGACAATGTCTGGACTCAAATGGGATATTGCGACCTGAAAAATTTACAACGGAGCCTCATCAAAAATGAGCGAAGACTCAACATCATCATCCACAATGCTAAGGAAAAGGAGAACCGGGAGATTTTAAAAGATCTCATCAATGCCACCTGCTTCCTTGCCAAACAACAGCTGGTATTTCGTGGAAATGTTGAAAGTAAAGGCTCTGCTCATCGTGGCAACTATGTTGAACGATTACATGCTTTCGCTGAGAAAGATGACAGGTTCGCGAGTCATTTTGGGACATCCACTATATTTTCTAGCCTGTGAAACAGAATACAGAACGATTTAATTGAAGCAGTTGGTGATGTCATTAGAAATGACATTAAAAAGGAGATCGGTGCAGCCCCATTTGTTGCTGTAGAAGTAGACGAGATTGTCATTCTCAGCACTGAAAACATACAGTCGGAACAGGACTGATCAAGGACGACTTTCTTCACTGGCAGTGATCTCCGTTGAGACAGAGAGACTTTTAAAACTGAAGAAAGATAAGGAAGGCTTCTACAAAGAAGTTATCGATGCCTTTCTTCAGAAGGAGCGCCGCATGGACTTCATTTACAAGTAAAGGTAACACAATTTTTTTTTTTTTTTTTTTTCTATGCGACAGTTTGTATATATAAAGAATGCTGACATGAAATTTTAAACAAAATACGTTAACTGTTGCCAATCAAATGGTGAATAAACTACTCTGTAGAGTTCATATGTTTGTAAATCTGACTATGATGACGTCAGTGCCTCACCAGCCATGAACCTCACCGCACGTCACTGGATTGTATGTTGTGATACT
This sequence comes from Hippocampus bargibanti, assembly GCF_051943395.1. Classification (NCBI taxonomy): domain Eukaryota; kingdom Metazoa; phylum Chordata; class Actinopteri; order Syngnathiformes; family Syngnathidae; genus Hippocampus; species Hippocampus bargibanti. The sequence continues at coordinate 23,245,428 of NC_142735.1, read as the reverse complement.
AAAATAATAATATCACAACACACACACAGACGCACACACAAACATTAATTTAAACATCACATCATAATTTCATCCGAGAACCATGACGTCATTCTTGTTTATCTCAAAACCAAGTCAGGATTTTTTCTAAAATAGTGGCTGTTGTATAACATGTCAAGTCAAAAAAATAATGACAAAGAGACAGTAGTCGAAAGTCGGAAACATATGTAGAAATATGGTTTGACAAACAGAACTAATTGGCACAATGCCCCCTTCCCCCTTAAAAAGGGGGAGGTGGGAATCAGCCTGACTCAAACATCCACATATTCTGGTGGGAGTGCACCGTCACCAGGTGATTTTCGGTACTGCACTGGACTCACGCACACACACACACACGCGCGGGCTCGCGCGCGCTCACACACACTTACGCAAATATAATCCCTTCTCTAATTTCCACTTGGCAATTGTGGATGGAACAAAGTGAAGGTTGTTGTGCGTTTTACAAGATGCTCCTGAATTGATTCGGACCGGAGTTTATGAGCCGGTAGCCCCGTAACTCTACTGATGACGGCCATCTTGAGTTATTTGCTCAAGTTGGGTGAGGCCATCAATTGAGGTGCCCCGGCGAGACAACAATTCAAATGGATAGCAACCGGAATGGATGAACTGGAGTGAAATTTCTCCATGTTATTTATAACCCAGCTTCCCACAGTCTCCTCAACTGCTGCGTATATACCGCACAGAATATGTGCAGTTTATACCTAGCTCTCTAGCTCGCTATCGAGCGAACTAGCTATCAAGAACTGCTGCTTTTTGTTGTCGTTTTTGTTTGTTCGCTCATCCACTATCGTTACATCGCCTTAACCTGTCCTATCCTTTCAAGGAATGTTTTATGACTGGCCCAACTTGTCTTTCTTCCCTTGGAAGCTTTTCTCCCACAATTCCCTTGGTCTTTCATCATTCTAAATGGTCCTAAATGGGCCGGAGGCTGCAGGAGAGCTGGCGGGGGCGCGATGGCAATAACCTGAACGTCGTGTCAGGAGATGAATTTGGAATGTTCAGTGCTTCTCTTGGCACAAAATGTATTTACAAATACGTCCGCGGCATCCAATAAAAGCTTTAATATTTAATTAGGCTTAAAGGCGTGACGGCAAGATGGAGGACGCACTCTCTTAAAAATCGCTTACACTTCGTGACCTACACTTCCATAGCTGTTCATTCATCATTTGCATTTATACAAGTACGTACATGAGAAATTGAATATGATATTCATCCAATAATATATATATTAATCATGTTAAATTTGCATATATATTAAAACATCCATGTCTAAATAGTTTTTTTCTACTTCCAACGTATTTCTTATCCATGGTGGAATTATTTCTTCCAGGTTCTCGCAGTGTTCATAAGTAATGATTTATCCCAATGAAATGTCTATACACTAAACGTGTATTAAATGGATCATATGGGAAGTGCAAAAACTACGATAGAGTTAAAACATCACAGTGTACGTCATTTCTTCATGGAGTCGGGAGACTACGTAAAATTGTTCTGTGCCAATTTTCCTTGCCAGGAAGAGCTTGTTGTTCAAAAAATACAGTAAATAAATGAATAGAATAAAGTATGCCCCCACTTCCATCTTTTCAACAATTGATATAATCATGCACTCTTTTTCTAAGTTACCAAACAAGCCTTGTAGGCACGACAGCGGCACGGCAATGACGCCATTTGAGGACGTCACACGGCCTGCTGACAGCTTTCATATTTTAGGGTTTTCTTGTCACATTACATTTACGTTTGAAACAAAGTTCAGTCCTCGCAAGAGGCACAAGAGCCCACGTCACGGCATAAATGTCCAATTGTCGTTGCTTCAAAATAGGGTGTGCTTTAAAAATGAATAACAAGAAGAGTGGCTTGCATAATTGATCGTGGCTTGTTACGCAAGCGCTCCTCATGAGTGTCTGACTGACTATTGTCTCCTCCAAATCGTCGCACCAGAATCCGAAAGTGTTTACGAGATATCTGCATGTAATTATGAGCGTATTAAAAACGCAGGTGGAGTTTTACCGTCCTGTCACGGAGAAGAAAAGAAGCGCACCCGACTCCAATCTCTTGTTGCCGCTCCTTAGCCGGTGCTCACACTGAGCCAGCGCATTAGCCATGCAAGCATCCATCCACAGTGCAGCCTGTCACTTATGCACAAGTCAGCCGGAAAAAAATCGATGGGCATCTAGGACTACAGTATCGCCACTTACAGTATCACCAAATATCATATAATTGAAATGAATGCATGACTCGTGTTGGTCACATCATGCCCGAATAACGGTGCCTAGACGAGCTGACATCGGGAATGAGTATGAAAGACCAGTTGCAACCAGGTGCAGAGAAAGTAAAATGTGGGGGAAAATGTGTTGAAAGGGTGTACTCATTTGCTGAAGTAAGGGTTTCTGAAGTAAACAAGGTACAACAAAAGCGAAATCTGTTACATTGACTAAATGGGTTGGAAGTGTCTTGAAGGAATCTAGGTCATATTCATTTCATAAGCCAAAGGTACAACTGGGTAAGGCCCGACTAGCGAGCGGCCCGAGAGGGTTCATTGAGAGTCATAGGACAAGTAAACAAGATTGGTGGGAAAAGGGCTGCCATGTTAACCCCACTCTCATGCCAGGGTTTTTGTCATTGTCCCTCGAATTCCAGGACCCACAGAATATTGAGTTTTAGGATTCCATCAACATTCAATGTAGCGTTAGAAACCTTACACTCTCTTCTTTCATCAGAAAAAAATTTGAGTTAATTCCTAAATTATATAGGTCTGGAGTTATGTGAGCTTAAAATGAAGGCAGATGTCCAAAATACAATGCAATACATACATATTGGTTTATGTAGCCCTTTATAAACAGCTGAAGCTGGAACAAAGCGCTAACATGGGAAAAGGGGAAATGCTGCCCCCCCCCCCCCCTGTGGAAGTAAAAAAACATTGCCAGAGATCTGGCCAGCATTTTAATGGCACCCCAGCAAGAAAAAAGAAAACCCGAACAAATTCAGGATTGACGCGTTATGTCATATTTTCAATTCTTGATTACATCAGAATCAGAATCAGAATCAGAATACCTTTATTCGTCCCGCAATGGGGAAATTTGCAGTCCACAGCAGCAATTGAAGAGGGATGGGGTTGGGGTGGGAGTGCCATTTGTGAATGGCAGTGAATGACTTAAAATGCATGTTTAAATAATAATAGTAATAACAATAATAATAATAATTGGATTGGATTGGATTTTTCTTTATTAGTCTCACATAATAATAATAATCATATAATAATAATAATCACATAATAATAATAATAATAATAATAATAATAATAATAATATAATAATAATAATAATAATAATAATAATAATAATATTTGAAATAACATTTGCCCGGAGGCCCACGGCGTACAACTTTTACGTCGGGCGTACAACTTTCAAAACGTCTCGGTCCGTGTGGCCGACAACTTCTTCAAGAAAAAAACACTTTTTTTTTTTCAAATCAAATGTTTTTTTTTTTATCATGATCTGGTTGGCGACCAACGGGTGGCGCTGTCGGCCCCGCCTGCATTTGCACAGGTGCTGTTCGTCCCGATCAGTGGCAGACTGCCACGTTTTGATTGGCGACCGACGGGTAGCGCTGTCGGCCCTGCCTGCTGGTCGTTCCAATCAGTGACAGTCAAAAGGACTCCCGGCACGACCATTCAGTCATTGGATGCATTGTGCATGCATTGTATGCTGTGCATGTGTTTGTTTCATCTTGGCAAACTCGTACTCTTCGTTTTTCTTTGATATGTTGTATTTTTCTGTTCAGATTATTTTGATGTTTTAGATTTTTGTTCCTGTTGACCTTATTTTAATACAATTTCTCAAATACAACCTGCTGCTCCATCCTGCCTGCTTTTTGGGATCCAGTACAGTAGTGTCGTGGTCCCTTGAGAAGTGGGTATGCTCTAAAATTTCACAAAAATTCACAGAAAGTAGTACAGAAAAAAGGACGGTTTTAGAAACAGCGACATGTACGACTACTACTCTTTTCACCCCAAAATGTCTCATTTCTACTCGCTCACTATTATGAAATTATCATGACTTATTGAGGAGCAGTTTTTAGTTACTACTGGTCACACAAATGAATGTAAAATGTATTTATCATGAGGCAAACATGGTGTTTTGGTTATTTTTTGAACATTTATTTCAATAAAATACTTTAAATCTGAAGTTGACAATGCATTCTTGTTCATATTTAACATTAAATACAACACAAATCATTCTCTTCCAAACATCAAAAACAATAAATTAAATTAAAAGTGCACTGTCATAAAATTGAAATACAGTAAAGTCTCGTTATATCGATATTCAAGGGAGTCCGAAAAAATATCGATATAACCGGGACTATCGATATATCCGATCCTGCGCCGAACTGCATTAAACAAAAGCCGCCAAAAGAGGGCAGCCAAGCGCCATATAAGAAACGGAGCTGGCCATTAGCTCCTTTTTTTTTGGGTGAGAGATGTTCCCCCAATGTTGCCTCAAAATGGCACATATAATTCTTTAATGATTGTAAACATGTATGCTTTAATCTTCAGAACTACAGTGTATTTGAAACATATTCATAACTGGATGTGTAACAAGAAAGCATATTATCCGAATCTGAAGCCATTGTTTGGATTCACAAGCAATGCAAGACGTCTTGGCGTGAAGTCATTTTTATTTGCATTTGAATAAAAAGTGACATCGGCTTAATACACAGTATGGAATGTTAATAATTTTCAAAATCATCGCGCTTCAGCAGACAAAACAAGAAACATTGTTGCAAAAAACGATTGCATTCATATACAGTACAGTGGGCATGTACATAACACAACAGGGAAACTGCAACGCTTACATCTTACTGTATTATGTATACAATTTAAAAAAGTCATCAATCTTCTTCTGCTTCCCATTTTTACCTTTTAACACAAACACTTCAATCTCGTCTGCTACACACGAGCTAGCGTCTGAAAATGAAAATGGCTCTGCTACACGGGTGCTGGGCACGTAACCAAGTCACCTGACCAAGTCGACCAATGGCGCGACTGATGGCGTGACACGTAACCAAGACACGTGACCAAGTTGACCAATGGCGCGACCAATGGCGTGTCACGTGACAAAGTCACACGGCCAAGTCGACCAATGGCGCGACCGATGGCGGCACACGTAACAAGACACGTGACCAAGTTGACCAATGGCGCGACGGATATATCGATATAAACAACAAAAATGGCCGGCGGGGGATGAAAAGGAGCACCGTAATAACCGGATTATCGTAATAACCGGGTATCGTACTAAACGGTACTAATTATACATAAAAAGACTAGAAATGTGCAAGGGAAATGAAAATAGTATCGTAATAAGCGGTACTATCGATATAACCGATATCGATATAACGAGACTTTACTGTACGTTTGTTCTAAACAGCTGAACAGATTAATTCAACAAAATACACTGCTCTAAAAAATTAGAGGAACACTTCGAAAACACATCAGCTCTAAATAGGGGGGAAAATGATCAGGTGAAAATGATCAGGTGATGCACTAGTAACAAAATGATGCTACATAATTTGATAGAAATCAAAATGATCACCCTATAGAGGGGTGAAATAAAAGATGTCAAAGAATTTGAAATTTCCTCTGCGTCATTCCAGATAGTTGAATAGGGAATAACAGACAGGTACTTGAACTATAGAACCTTGGAATATTTACTGCGCCTCAGCAGACAGCAACAGATTTACACTTCAAGTGCACCTGTAACAAAAGTAAACAGTAAACAATATAATAAAATGATAATCAACAGTAAAAAATATATAAAGTGAGTTTAGTTTTGAAATGTAAATTTCTCCACTGTGAGACTAATAAAGGCATATCCAATCCAATCCAATCCAAATCTAAATCAGACTGCTCTGCCATATATATCGTCGCATCTCTGTTTTGTGTGTGCGCGCGTGCGTGTGTGTGTGTGGGTGTGGGTGTGTGCGTGTGTGCGTGTGTGCGTGTGTGTGCGTGTGCGTGTGTGTGTGTGTGTGTGTGTGTGTGTGTGTGTGTGTGTGTGTGTGTGTGTGTGTGTGTGTGTGTGTGTGTGTGTGTTGGCAAGTTTTTGTCCCTGCTCATTCAGTTAGACAATGCTTTCCAAACAGCCTAGACATAGTCATAAGAAGTCGGCACTATTCTCGAACCTGAATGCACCCCAAGTCTTGGATGACAAATAAACAGAGCACAGTACACTACGGCTGGTAGTTTCTTCAATTTATTCATAGTAATGCACCACATTTGATTGTTGGTATACGCAATGCCGAAATTAAGTGGGTATACGCTGTATACCGGCATATACCCTGGACTACACCTCTGCGCCATCAATACCGTGCAAACTGTGACAGTTTTTTTCAATAAAGCAAAAGCTACAAGCAAACCGCTACAAGCCACGTGGACTCCTCTTTCTAAGCGCGTTTCAAAACTTCCAAGTACACTTTACAGTCATGGTATAATCCTAAGCACAAAACAGGCTTCTGATTGGCTGCCGTGCAGAGTATGCAAATTGCCAAACAAGCGTTCGTTTGGACTATACCGTGACTGTAAAGTGTACTTGAGAGTTTTGAAACACACTTAGAAAGAAAGCCAACGTGGTTAGCAGACAACCTATTGCAAACATTGTGCACCATGACGACAACTGGAGCGAAATCTTCAGCAAGGGATATTTACCATAAATTAAGCAAGGGAGCATTTGTGGTAGGTAACTTAACTTCAAAAAATCCGTTACACTTCACAACATTTTTTTTTTTGCGATTAGTCGTCTTATTGTGTTTCAAGTTGTGAAAAATGGAGCAGGCAACTTTTTGGCCGGGCAGGCAACTTTATGGCTGGGCAGTCAACTTCAGAGTTGTCTGCCCTGGTGTCAACATCTGTCAAGTAAAACAAAAACATTGACTACATTGTTAAGTGAAGGGGCTTCAGTGGGAATGGAATGAACAACTGGGCCAGGTGCAGATCCCAGAAACACCATTCTGCATGTTTTCCTCCTCCACAAATCTGATTCAAATGAGAGCCTGATGTTGATTCTGAGCTATGACAATCGGAGTTTAATATTGATTGGATTGTTTGAATCAGATGTGTTGGAGCAGAGAATCATCAAAAACTTGGAGCATAGTGGCTATTCAGGCGCAGTGCTTTATTCAATTTCATAGATCAGGCGCAAATTTGGTCCAGGCCAGTAACTTGTCAAAATCAGGTGCCCCCGTTTTCTCTCTTTCTCTTTCTTGAGTTAATTTGAAAACAATGAGCAAAGGTTGTCAAGTCAGATAAATGCTGTGTAGTGAGCATTTTAAAAGAATGGAGCCCCGACTAGCTAGCGCCTTGAAAGAACAAAACAGCGGTGGCCCCAATATAAGAAGTTGTTTATCGTACCGGTTCTCATTAGGAGAGCGCATCACTTATTTTGAGCAAGTGCCTCAGGGAATGCGGGAGGGGGGGGGGGGTTGAATCTTCTATGAAAGAAGTCCTGCGTGCGTGGCGGTGCCATCGTTAGCGCTGAGGAGCTTCGACATCTCTTTTGTGTTCTCAGGGATGGGAGTTTTTTTTTTTATTATCAAAGTTCCTCATCCAAAGAGCAGGCGCGGCGCGTAGATCAATGTCTGTCTATAGTGGGAAGCCAATTAATTTCCTTCACTGGAGAATTCACGTATGCGCCAATCAGGAAAACTTGGGTACCTGGGCGCAATTTGCATGCCGCCCAGGTGCATTTGGCGGGAGACATACTTCTTTAAAATCCTCCTCAAACCATGATGTAGGGGTCAATCAGACTCACGATGGTAAATTCTGCTCTCGATGACTACAATCTGCAGAGTGCAAATAAAAAGTAAAATAAAGGACATCACTGCCCTCTGCTGGTTATCAAGATACAATACATTATTAATAGATTAGATTAAATTCGATTAATCTTTATTCGCCTAACCATAAAATCAGATTTTATGGTTGCTGTTAAAATTCAAAAAGTCAATTGCTAATCTGGTACACACTTAAAGGACAACCGACGTTCCCGGACAAGTTGTGTCCATAATTTGTAAAATGGCTTGAAATGACTTCTACTGAGCGTATTTTAATAAGATTTCACCGCATATAACTATATTTTACGTTTTAAGGCTCGCGCTGAATATTCAGGAAGTCTTGTTTTTGAGTTGGTACGTGACGTCACTAAAGAAACGCCCCTGACCGAAAAAACACACATTGTAGCAGTCCTTCCATCACGTCAATGTATTTTGCTGTACTTGTTTGGTCTGAAAACCTTGTGTTGCACCCAAAAGTCGCCAGAAGAGGGCGACCAAGCTCCATATAAGGAATTTATCAGCCTGTGGAAATTGAGGTGGCCACAGGAGGTCACCATTTTGTGCCTCTTTACTGGGACCCTACATTGCAGTCCAGATGCCTCAAAATGACACTGAATAAATTCTTTAATCGACTGCAAACATGTATGCTTTCCTCTTCAGAACTATTTGAATCATATTCATAACTGGATGTGTAAAAAGAAAGCATATTCTCAGAATCTGAAGCCATTGTTTTGATTCTCCAGCAATGCAACCTGTCTTGGCGTGACGTCACAAACTGGGGGTGGGACTTTCTGAAAATCCTAATTTGCAGCTCAATTTTTTGCAGATTTTGGACACTTGAAGTCATTTTTATTGGTATTTTGCTTTTGAATAAAAATATACTGCGTGTTTTGGGAATTTTAGATGCTAGAAAACGTTTTTCTGATGTCAGTTAGGAAACAAAAAAGTGATGTCGGTTGTCCTTTAAAACAAGTTGCAGCCGTGTATTTAGAAAACCCTGATGTGTCTGCCGCTGTACACCTGCAGAAAAAATGCGTGTGCTTGAGAGTTTATTACGTATTATTATTATTATTATTATTATTATTATTATTATTATTATTATTATTATTATTATTATTAATGATATGTGATATTGTGATATTTAAAAAAATACATGAATTGGACCTATAACATGTGCAACACAAATTGGAAAATATACATATCTATTTCCCGAAGATCAATAAGTGTGGACACCCTCTCCTGACGAGTGATGTGGCTGTTTTCAGAATGACAGTACACAGGTTATCGTGTTAAATGGGAATCAGCACAGAGTTGCCACGAATTGAAGCACCACTGGTGACCAATGGGCGAATTTCAGTTGTTCTGGGAAGCTTTCTGCAGCTCGTCTAACGGTTTTTGCTTAAAATGGCTGGAATTTCAAATTGTCCATATTCCAAAAACAGTTCAAGTTTTATTTCATGAGATAACTTTTTCACGTGTTGGAATATTACAGGTGCATATTTTACATGATTTTTATTTAAATTGAAGTTCCAAACTCAATTTTCTGTCAACAGTGATGTGCAAGTTGTATTTAATTCTTGTATTTAATGCTGTCCTGTGACGATCTCTCTTGAGTCCACACTTTGATCACGTGTTTTCTGGCATGTTCATGTGCAAGAAAAACCTGGGGGATGAGGGGTGGTGGTGGTCATGTGGAACCATGTGACTCGGCCTTTTTAGACAATCCCTGCCTTTGATTGGAAAAAAAGGGGGAAAAAAGAGGAAAAAGACAATGTAAGAGTTAGTTGGCGTGTATAATTGGACTGTGTCTTGATTTCTTTATTATTCTACCCAGTTGCGTCTCATTAGAAAAAAAAGTAGCATCCATGCTGATAAATAAATAAATAAATAAATAAATAAATAAATAAATAAATAAATAAATACATTCATACATAAATATTGGAAATGAAATATATGATTATTATTATTATTATTATTATTATTATTATTATTATTATTATTATTATTATTATTAATGGAGTTCCAACATTTCATGAACGGCAAAGTTGTGTGTTTAAAATGTCAGGATCAATTTGGTTCATAAGTGACAAGTAGATTTGAGAAACCAATAAATAAACTTGATTTTCCGCGAGAGTGGCTGCCTTTCCAGCAGCTCCTGTACTTTGTTTTTCTACTTCTTTCTTTCCTTTCCTCTTCCTTTCATAACTTAACGCTGCTGTGAAATGTAAATTTCTCCACTGTGAGATGAATAAAGGTACATCCAATCCAACCCGATTACAATATATTTTAGAGTATATACATTTTATATATATTAAATATATACAATATATTTGCACCTAAATTAGTTATCATTTAATGTTAAGACCCTAAAAAGAACCTTTGTGACTTTTCATTTTCTTTTTCTTTTCATGCCACAAAATCCCCAGAAGAGGAACTTGAGTAAATGATGCTGATGTTCGTGCGTGATTGGCTCACGCGGGCAGAGGCACAAAAAATGGGGGTGGGGGGTAGTCATGTGCTAATCTGCTCTTTTAAATCACTTCACTTGTTTGGAAGTGGGGTTGGGGGGGTGTGGATCAAGGTGGGGCGGGGGTCTGGTAAAGAGAACCCAGGAGCAGCCAGGAAGAACTCATTCGGACGCAATGTGGCGGTACTGCTGTGCATTGGTCGTGCTTGGCTCACTTCCGGTGGGCGCCCAGTTCCCCAGAGAGTGCGTGACCCCCGAGATCCTCCAAAGCGGCCAGTGCTGCCCGTCCCCGCCGGGTGTCGACGCAGGCCCGTGCGGCTCCGGCGTGGGCCGCGGACAGTGCACGTCCATCGTGGCGGACGCGCGTCCTCACGGCCCCCAGTACCCGCACGACGGCGTGGACGACAGAGAACGCTGGCCGGTCCGTTTCTTCAACAGGACGTGCCGCTGCAGTGGCAATTTCAGCGGCTACAACTGTGGACGGTGCAGACATGGCTGGTCCGGAGTCAACTGTGACCAGAGAGTGTCTGTGGGTGAGTGCGCTCCATGGACGGAACACTCGGTACACCTGTGTGGCATGAAAAATCGAACACTGTCATCTAATTAGATAAAATTGGTCAATTTAGCACGCCGTTATATTCAGTCATCCATTTTATGGACCGCTTTATCCTCACAGGGGTCGCGGGTGTCTATGAGCACTATGCATGCGAAATCCTGAACTGTTTTTTTCCAGCCATTCACTGGGCAAATATAGACAACCATTCATTCTCATAATCACACTTCAGGAGAATTTACAATTTTCCGTCAATCTGCCATGCATGTTTTTGGAATTTGGGAGGAAAGCGGAGTACCCAGAGAAAAGCCACCCGGGCACACATGCAAACTCCACACAGAAAGACTGGACCTGCAAATGAGTACCTCTGTACTGTGAGGTGCAATATGAGTCCACTGTACCCTCATACTGTCATATAAATTTGCATTAAGCATTTAAGCATTTTAGGACAAAGTCACGATGTTGAACAGAAGGGAAGTAGCTCAATTTAATCGGGACATGGCTCGGTCTAAAAGTGATTTTCCATCGACATAAAGCAAGGGTGTTAAACTCATTTTTTTGCAACATGCCACATTGTAGTTACAGTTTCCTCTCGGGCCGTTATGAATGAATGGGAAGCCACGAGAATGTTTAATCCCCTCCACATATTACTTAGAGTGCACAACAAATTAACTCATGTGGCGACCCCTGTAGGGAAAAGCCGAAAGGAAAAGAAGAACAAAATAACCCATTCATTACAAAAATGTAGTGAGTTCACTCCAGTGCCAGGGTTTTTGTCATTGTCACTCAATTTCCAGGACCAAGAAAATATTGAGTATTAGGACAACGTAAACATTCAATTCAGCGTAAGAAACCTAAGACTGCTCTTTCATCAGAAAGAAAGAGCTCATTCCTAAATTATATGAGTCTGGAGTTATCTGAGCTTGAAATGGGCGCGGCTGTACAAAATACAATAATAATAATAATAATAATAATAATAATAATAATAATAATAATAATAATACATTTCATTTATAAGTATCTTTAAAAACTCTCAAGGACACTGTACAGTCACAGGATATTTTTTCTGTGGGTGAGCAGCGGCAGCCACACGCGCCAGCGTTCACTCAACCCGGGTAAAAAAATATAGCGATTTAACAACAGCTGAAGCTGGAACAAAGTGCTAACATGGAAAAAGGGAAATGCCGTCTCCTTGTAAAGGGAAAAAAATTGCCAGAGGTCTGGTCAGCGCTTTAAGGGCACTCCAGCAAGAAAAACCAAAACCCAAACAAATTCGGGAATGGCGCTCAAAGTCATATTTTCAATTCCCGAATAAATTCGCGAATGGCAGTGAATTAGTGAATGAATAACTACTTTTCAAATTTGAATTACAAAAAATAATGACTATTATTGTGGTTTACATGGGACAATTTGAAATCTTGCTTCTGACTTTAGCAAGCATCATGGAATTTGCACAAGTTTGATATTCTTTCGCGGACCAAATTAAATGATATGGCGGGCCAGATTTGGACCCCCAGGCCTCGACTTTGACACCTGTGAGATTAAGCATCAATAAGCAATTACAAATGTTCTGCAAATATTTTGCTGGTAACTGTGAAAAAAGTTTGGTCTGGTGTACCCATTACCTTCCCCCCACTCTTGGCTCACTTTCCCATGTAAATGGGAAAATTGATGTTTTTTTAGAAACAAAAGTTCATTTTTTACCATTAAACCCAAAAATTTAAATGTGACATGATAAAACCAACGGTCCATAACACTTTTAATACCCCGAGTATGAATCTCTGGTCTTTGATTTTACAACGTGCAGATGTAGCATTGCAACTTTGAAACATTTGGGGACGAGGGGTGGGGGGTGCAGGTTCCATGGTTATCAAACAGACTCACATGTGACTAACTGACATCTGCAGTGAGAAGAAACATAATGCAACTCAACGCCACAGAGAAGCGAGCCTTTATCAACGCGCTGGACCAAGCCAAGCGCACGGTGCACCCAGACCTCGTGATCACCACTCGGCGCCACGCCGAGATCCTCGGTCCCGATGGTAACATCACACGCTTCGAGAACATCACCATCTACAACTACTTTGTGTGGAGCCATTACTACTCCGTCGGGAAGACCTTCCTTGGCGCCGGTCAACCCAGTTTCGGAGGGGTGGATTTCTCTCATGAGGGTCCCGGATTCGTCACTTGGCATCGGTACCACCTGCTCCAGCTGGAGCGAGATATGCAAGTAAGTCAATGGGCCACTTTAGCATGTGTTGAGTGCACTTGGATGGAAAATGGGGTTCAGCGTTCAAATCTCATGGTTTGGCCTTCAAAATAAAGTACACACATCAGTTCAGAATAAAAGAAAACAATACAACACAATATGTATTGATTTATATAGCACTTTAACAACACCTGAAACTGTAACAAAGCGCTTAACAAGGACAACTATCAAATACAGGATAAATGAAAAATGTTTTCAAGACTTGGGACACATTCTGCCACAATTTGCAAGTTGAGGGTGGGCCTCAAAAAAAAGCAAGCTGGAGGGAGTCGCAGGGTGTATTTGACAATTGTATGAAATGAAGTGGGAAGGAACTAAATCAAAAAGGGGCAAAGTCATCAGAACAAAAATGTCCAAAATAACAAACAAAACCATGACTAAAACATTACTGAAAACATAGCAAACCTGACAGTGTGAAACAAACAATGACTCCACACTGGTAGTCCTTTTATAATCCACTAATAACAAACGGCCAATAGATGTGAAGCAGCAGGGGGAGCCCTATTGTGCCACCTGTTGGTCACAAACTGAAATGTGACACATTCACATTTGGTTCTCCCAAAACCATTTATCATTTGAACCACATATTCAAAAAAAAAAAAAAAATAGACAGCATTCTGTAGTTTGAACTTTGAGCTTCCTTACAATTAAAGTGAAATCCTCTTATTTGCAACCATGTCCTACATGGATAACCATTTTTTTAGGTGGTACTCAGAGTCAAAATTTGTCCAACTTTGTATTCCCAACCAATCCGTGACCTGATCTGTAATTTTCCGTTTGGTACAAACCCACACCAGGACATGCTACAAGAGCCAATATTCGCCCTACCCTACTGGAACTTTGCCATCGGCGGCACCACGTGCGACATTTGCACAGATGACCTGATGGGAGCCCAAAGCAGCTTTGATGCCGATTCGCTCAGTTCCAACTCCATCTTTTCGCAATGGCGGGTCATCTGCGAGAGCGTGACCGACTACGACACGCTGGGAACCATCTGCAACAGTAAGGCCGTTAGTCGTCGTTGATTTTACTCTATGCTCGCATTATGTTTCTCCTTGTAGGCACGGAGACGTCTCCGATAAGAAGGAACCCGGGCGGCAACGTCGACAGGCCAATGGTCCAACGCCTCCCGGAACCTCAGGATGTGGCCGATTGCCTGCAAGTCAGCACTTTTGATACAGCGCCATTCTACTCTACTTCCTCTGAAAGCTTCAGAAACACGGTTGAAGGTGAGCCTGCTTGCATCTAGTTTGAATGGAGACCTGGAGCCAATATTAAGGGAGTACTGGAGTACGGAGAGGCCTGTGTGTTTCAGGCTTCTAGGTGCCCCATTGAAGGTTAAAGGACCATTTTTTGGAGAGTACCCGTGCATACATTCGTGTGCCCTCCCAAAATGATTTTTTTCTGGTTGGTAACAAAAAAAAAACTGCCATATTTAGTATTGGCATTCTTTGCTTTGTTGGGTGTCCACTTTAATGATTTTAATCATAATACATCCATCCATCCATTTTCCGTACCGCTTATTCCTCATTAGGGTCGCGGGGGGTGCTGGAGCCAATCCCAGCTGTCTTCGGGCACGAGGCGGGGGCACCCTGGGCACTTCGGGCACCCTGAATTGGTTTCCAGCCAATCACAGGGCACACAAAGACAAACGACAGTCACTCTCACACTCACACCTAGGGAGAATTTGGAGTGTTCAATCTGCCTGCCATGCATGTTTTTGGAATGTGGGAGGAAACCGGAGGACCCGGAGAAAACCCACACGGACCATTTAATAGAAAATATTTTAAAATATAAAAAATAAATAAACAATAGATAAATACATAGATAAACAAATAAATAAACACATAAATAAATAAACACACAAATAAATAAATAAATACAACATGAATGAATACAAAATGACCACATAAAGAAATATCTATGGATACATGCTCAAATAAACAAACAAATAAATAATTTTAAAAATAAAAAAATAATACATACATAAATAAAAATGTGATTGAATGAATAAGTGAATGAATAAATGAATGAATGAAGACATGAATACACAAATAAATGAATACATGAATGAATATATAAATAAAAATCTACATACATAAAAACATGGATGAATAAAAACTGACCAAATAAATACATACATACATATATCAATAAATAAATGTTCAAATAAACAAACAAATAAAAAGTAAATAAATAAATACATACATACATAAATGAAAAAATGAATGCATAAATAAATAACCAACTAAATACATTAATTCATACATACATGCATACATACATACATACATACATACATACATACATACATACATACATACATACATACATACATACATACATACAGGAAAAGATACATCAATAAACAAGTAAATAACAAATTAATAGATACATTGAATTTTGAAAGGTCCTTATAAATATAATATATTATTATTATAAATGAATAAATTGTTAGGGTCGTTATTAATGAAGCAGGAATCAAAAGTAAAAATAGAAAGATTCTTTAATCTTTGGGACGGCACAAAATGTGACTGCCCACCCCGAGGGGCATGCAGGGGAGAAGAGCCAAGAGGAAAGCGAGAGGTGGAGCTTGTTGGGAGATCTTTTATAAAGTTGGACAGGTTGTGATGACATGTGAAGGCGGACAGAATGTGACATTATGACAGGAAATCCGAGAAAATAAAATGATGTGAAAGGAAATAGAAAATATTTTTAAAATGTGTTTGTATAACAATTGCCTTAATGTAAATAAATAAATAAATAAATAAAATACATAAATACCTGATATTAAATTTGAATACCCAACCTGTACCTTTTCTCCCCTGATCATTTTTTTTCACCAACCTTCTGATGGGCACAAAAAAAAATTGGTTTTTAACCACCTTTTGGTTTGTCAAGCCTGTGCGTGGTAACCGCAAAGGATTTTCCTCTGGCTTCTGACTGTCTGAAAAAGTGTTCCTTTAAGGGTAAATGTCAAAGTTTGGTCAAGTTTTAAAATGGGGTCTCTATTTATAAAAAATGGTTTGAGTTGTTTAAGTTTGGTCTAAAAAAAATATAATAATTAAACTGTCAGAATGTGTGACCTCAATTTTCACAGTAGGTCGGGTTTTAAAGTTAATGTTATTTTGTGGAGTCTAGGCTATAGTGCCCCCCAAGGGAACTATGACCCCGCAGTAAGGAGCCTCCATAACCTGGCCCATTTGTTCCTGAACGGCACCGGGGGTCAGACCCACCTTTCGCCCAATGACCCCATCTTTGTCCTGCTCCATACCTACACGGACGCTATCTTCGATGAGTGGCTGCGCAGACACAGCCCAGGTACGTCTTGGTGACACAAAATGCTTAGTTAGAGCTCTCTTGTCAACACAGAGGACGATCTTGGATTTTCTTAACAGGCTCGGCCGAGTATCCTGACCAAAATGCCCCGATCGGTCACAACCGAGGCTACAATATGGTTCCTTTTTGGCCTCCCGTGACGAATGCTGAGATGTTCATGACCGCTCCAGAAAACCTTGGCTACTCTTACGAAGCCGAATGGCCAGGTATGCAAAAGCCACTCCATTATTTTTCTGACTGCTATTCTAAACTCAGCTTTTATCTCAAGGTCAACCTTTCACACTGACCGAAATGATCACAATGGGCATCATCGCCGCCCTAGTGGTTGTCGGCGTGGTCTTCGTGACCACCACCTGTGCTGTACGCAGCAGGTCTCGTAAAATGGATGGATTCCAGCCGCTGCTTGGGGATCAGTACCAGCGTTACGATGACGGCAAAAGTCAGTCAGCCGTCTGAGCTACGGCTTCACCCACGTGCCTCATAATCTGTCATTTGTAATCGTATTGTAACTTCAAGACAAAACAAGGCTAATTGAATGCTGTCAGAATGCAGGAGAACCAAAGAGTATTTATAGTCTTCCAGGTCAACCAAAACATGACTGCTTTGGGGGGAAAACATGATTATAGTTACTTCAAAGTAACATGACACAATCCTAAAAACAAGCAAACAACAAGTCCTCCAAATAATCACTTGATTAAGTTTTAATTTGTGCTGTCTTGTGGTAAATATTCATTTAATTTCTACAATTTTTACAAGAATGCATGCGGCATGGTGGACGACTGCTTTGTGCACAATGTCGAGGTTGTCAATTTGAATCTTTCTATGTGCAGTTTGCATGTTCTACTTATGCTTGAGTGCGTTTCGGGTAGTCCGGTTTCCTGTCACATTCCGAAAACACGCATGGCATGTGAATGGAGTAATCTAAATTGTCCCGAGGTGAGACTGAGCGTGTGTGTGGTTGTTTCTCTTTGTTTGCCCTGCAATTGGCTGGCAAGTTGTTCAAGGTGCACCACGCCTGTAGCTGGGATAGGCTTCACCACACCCCTAGCTCGACTCCTGATCAGATCATAGATAGATAGACAGTCACGATTTCCAGACATTCCAGTCGCGTTTTTTTAGGACAAAAACCGGCATACCCTTCTTTCACAGAACAGCCGCACATTGAAAAAAAAAAGAGAGTTTTGAGAAGTTGGCACCCGACGTTTTTTATTTTTTTAATTAGGGAAAATAGATAAACAGAAATAGGGAATATGCAAATGTAAATAATTAAAGTCATAAGTTAAGAAAACAAAGATCCAAGCAACATCACAATTTGGGTCAGATGAATCAATAAGAGTAATAAAGTCAAAGTCAGCTTTATTGTCAAATATGCTAATATGCATGACATACAGCACAGATGAAATTACTGTCCTCTCGGACCCAGCATGCAAGGCACTTATAATTACTGTAACAAACATAAACATGAAAACGCCAATTTGCCGGGAGAGGGGAGCCGCTGCGTGTTCACGCGCTGCCATCTTGGAAAAAAAACTTGAAAAAATAACAAATATGACAATACAAAGACACAGAGTCATTCATTCTTCAGGACTTGCTGTACCCTCTTTGTGATGACATGAAGCAGTTCTAGTTGAAAGAGGAGAGGATCAAAGCATCCATGTCAGCAGTCGATCAGGGACGTCATGGTGGAATTTGTACGTGTCACGGTTCGCGAGGTGGTGATGGCGGGTGCGGATCCCAAGAAGCAGGCAGGAGTGAGTAGGAGGTTGTTTGACTAATTGTATTAAAATAAAGGTCAGCAGTAACAAAATGTCTCATCTCATCTCATTTTCCATACCGCTTATTCCTCATTAGGGTCGCGGGGGTTGCTGCAGCCCATCTCTGCTGTCTTCGGGCACGAGGCGGGGGACACCCTGAATTGGTTGCCAGCCAATCGCAGGGCACACAAAGACGTACAACAGTCACTCTCACACTTACACCTAGGGACAATTTGGAGTAGTCAATCTGCCTGCCATGCATGTTTTTGGAGTGTGGGAGGAAACCGGAGTACCCGGAGAAAACCCACGCGGGTCCGGGGAGAACATGCAAACTCCACACAGGGAGGCCGGACCGGGACGCGAACCGGCGACCTCTGCACTGTGAAGCCGGTGTGCTAACCACTTGACTACCGGGCCGCCCCAGTAAACATCAAAATGATCTGAATGGAAAATACAAAGTAGCAAAAGAAAACCAAGTGTAAAAGTCCGCCAAGGTTAAACAAACACGTACACGATGCATGCAGCAACCAAGCAGCAAACAAACAATGAATCGGCACCGGATGATCGTGCCAGGTGTCCTTCTAAGTGTTATTGATTATAACGACCAGCACCTGCGAGGCTGCCGGCAGGGCTGACGTCGCTACCCGCTGGTCGCCAATCTGATCGGGACGACCAGCACCTGTGCAGGTGCAGGCGGGGCCGACAGCGCCCCCCGTTGGTCGCCAACCAGATCATGACAGTACCCCCCCTTCAAGGGGCTGCTTCCAGAAGTCCCAACAGTCTCCCAAAAGGTCCACTCGCCAGGGAACGGTCGGTGGAGAGGGCAACCGCTGCCTCTCCAGCATACGACGGGCGGCGGCCTGATGGGAACGGGACTCGGCCTGGGGTGGACGAAGACGCGGCACGGATCGTCGTGGGCGTGAGTGCGATCCCTCTCGCACGTTCACGCGACGGCGCATGGCTCTGCGTGGACGTCGAACTGCCAGGTGCAGAATGGCACCCCGTACGGCCGCATGGGACCAGGTCTCGGCCGGACGCCGACGTGGGCGTGAACTGCCCGGCTCCGGGGGAACGAGACCAGTCCAGAGCCGCTCCGGGATCCAGCGGTGAGTGGGGTCTCGGACTGACGTTGACGCGGACGTTGCACGGCTCGTCGTGGATGAGACTCAATTCGTCATGTACGTCGACAGCGTGGCTGGACGTGGGCGTACACTGCCAGTCACCCAGTTTCACCCTGGACGGCCACCTGGAAGGAGGTCTCGGCCGGACGTTTACGTGGACGTTGCGGCTCGTCGAGTGACGCGATTCAAACTCGAGGAGGCTTGCGCTAACGTGGACGTAGCATTGCCAGGCACAGGGTGGAAATGAGACGGGTCCGATGTACCTGCGGGATCCGATGGTAGGCCGATTCATTCTGTCACGTTTTGCGAGGTGGTGATGGCGGGTTCGGATCCCAAAAAGCAGGCAGGAGGGAGCAGGAGGTTGTTTGAAAAATTGTATTAAAATAAAGTCAGCAGGAACAAAATGTAAAACATCAAAATGATATGAATGGAAAAAATACAAAGTAGCAAAAGAAGACCAAAAGTAAAAGCCCGCCAAGGTTAAACAAACACGTACACGATGCATGCTGCAACCAAGCAGCAAACAAACAATGAATCGGCACGGGATGGTCGTGCCAGGTGTCCTTTTAAGTGTCAATGATTAAACGACCAGCACCTGCGAGGCTGCAGGCAGGGCTGACGTCGCTACCCGCTGGTCGCTAACCAGATCATGACAGTACGTCTACTACAAGCTAAATGTTGAAAGCAAACACGAAGCTGTAGCATCCATTGACGAAAAGAGATTGTCTTACATCTCCTGTCCCACATAAATCCGCTTCAATTCCAAGCCGCGACAGTTCCACATACGCATCGGCGCTCTGCGCTGACGCTGCTTTCTTCTTATCGCGGGCTCCTCAAGCCATGCATCCATCCAACCGCAGACTGTCCAACAGCACTGTCCTTTCCACTGAACAAAGTGGGGCTGTGAAGATGCTGCCCATTACAGGCGCAAAAAAGCACAATGGCCCCAGAGCTGTCCAGCGATGGTAGTCAAATTGCTCCGACATTCCTCCCATTCACAAAGACATCAGTGGCGACTGTTTAACGCAATATTTCATTTTCTTTTATTTTTGTGTTGAAAACTCTTCTTCTTTTCCTTTCGACTTTTCCCTTCAGGGGTCGGCACAGCGAATCAATGTCCTCAATCTATCCCGGTTTTGTGCATCCTCTTCTCTCACACCGGCTACCTTCATGTCCTCTTTGACCACATCCATAAACCTCCTCCTGGCATTTCAAGGCTCAGCATCCTTCTCCCGATGTAGTCACTCTCTCTCCTGCGGACGTGTCCAAACCATCTCAGTGTCGAAAACTGGTGTCAAACATTTGTAGTGGCACTACTTTACCCGCAGGGAGTGCTCTATCCCCGCAAGTATAATACGTCATGCGGGACACCATCAGGAGACCACTTGCTTCCAACAAAGGGGAATATAATGCATATATCGTTTCCTTTCCGTGGTTTTTGAGCTGCTAATTTGATGCTTTTCTTTATTTTTGTCTCCATTAACACCGTTAAAAAAAGAAGCATGCGATTGTTGTTGAAATTATATAACTATATAATTATATATTTTATCCCTGGGATAAAATATAAGTGTAGTTGTTGGAATCGTGATACACCATATAGCTCTTGAGTATTTTTAAAATGTATTTTTGTCCCTGCCACTTATTGAGCAGTTAAAAAAAATAAAGATATCAAATACAGTGAGACCTCAACTTAATTGGTTCCCAGACAGAGTGTGTAAAGCGAAAAGTGTGTATCTAAAAAAAAAAATATTATAAGGTTTAATTTTCATAAATTTCACGTTTGTAGCACAAAAGGTTTGTAAGATAAGGTGTTTGTAAGTTGAGGTCTCACTGTACAATATATTTGAAGCAACTGCTTTTAGCATAATTTTGTGAATATCCTCATTATATATTTAAAAACGTGTACCAATTTCAAGCAGAAATTATGCCTTGTTTTTGCCCCTCCCCCCCATCGGTTAGCATTGCAGTTAACATGACTGGAGAGTCAAATATTAAAAATACAGTATTCAATTAAATGTTTCCTATGTCTCTGCTGTATCATGTTATTTTTAGATAAAAATCATCAGCCATGCCAGTGACAAATTAGGGAGCAGCATTGATTCACAAAGTGTGTGTGTAGCACGCGAAACATATCAAATAGCTACATTAGGTTACATATGTCAAATATGTATAAATACATATATGCAATATAAGTATTTATTATTATATATTTATATTTTTATTATTATATATTATTATAGTACTATATTATTATATTATTATTATTATTATAGATAATATTATATTATTATATTATATATATTATATATATTATATGGATATATTATATTGTAGCCGTTGAGGAAAGGAGCACACTCGACTTAATGTGGAGATGTGTTTATTCCAACGGCTAACAAGTGGATCTCACTCAAACAGAAAATGCAGTGAAACCCGCACCCGCCCCCTCCCGTGCACCTGCTGGGTGAGATGCCTGGTCCTATTATTATTATTATTATTATTATTATTATTATTATTATTATTATTATTATTATTATTATATGCATATATAATATATAATAAACATCGTTACATCCATATATAGTTACATACAGACACATATATCAAATATGATCTTTATTTACTTTTTTATATTTTTATACTTTGCACGATGTACAGTTCTTTCTATGTAACTTTTTCTGTGCAGTTGTACATTTCAGTCCCCTGACATTTTTCTTTGTGCATATAATACTTTGTTCATCTTTTGACACCCCCCAACACGTTCAATTTTGCTGCTGTAGATTGCAAATTTCCCCATTGCAGCACTATTGAAGACATTCTGATTTATAAAGAATCACTGCCCAATTAGTTTCAAATATAATTAACATTTAAGACTGTTCGTTTGAAACAATCATTTAATTATTTATTTACATATTTGTTTGTTTGTTTGTTTGTTTGATTTTTTGCAATAATGCTCATCGTATCACGTTTGATTAAGATTAAAAGTACCTTTTAGGAATAGAGTCTCGTTATTAGGTGATCTGAACGAATCAAATTGAACATGCCTTTTTTTAAAAAATGTTGGTTACAAAAACATAAAATAAATAAATAAATAAATAAATAAATAAATAAATAAATAAATAAATAATAAAATAAAAATAAAAGGAAATAAACATTTTTTAAATGGCATTGGTCGTGCGAAATATGAACTGCACACGGAAGTGTCCTTGGTTCGGTTTGCGACGTGTGACGTCGCAGTCTCGATTCACCTGTGGAGTGTCTGATTTCAAAGACAAGAAGGCGGAAAGAGGGAGGGAGGCAAGAAGAAAGCCCTCGGGGCGGACCACGCAGACGTACGGAAGCAGACTGCTCATGGTAGGACTGTGCCAACATTTCCACCCCTCACTTGTTGTTGAGAGCATGAATGAAGTCACACTTGCCACTCACTAGCGCACAACACCAGACGCAACCACACGTTTCGTCCTCAACAAAACGTTTCACCGAGTGAGTCGACTTGTCATGGACAGAGGTGGTTCTGCGTTGCCCGATTTGACGGACCTGGAGACCAAGCTGGGCCGCAAAGTTCCCGAAAGTCTCGTTCGCTCGCTCGTGGGAAACAGACATGACAAGTCGACCCCGACGTCGGCACGTTCCGGACGCAATTCGGCGGACTTTGACCGACTGGAGGGCAAACTCCTTTTCCTCAAACAAGAAATGGTGAGTGAAATTATAGTGTGTTTTTCTCTTATCTAAAACGGAAATCCCGAATCGGAAGTATACGGTCTACTCATTGTGTTCCTGGGTCGAATTGACCCACCAGTCAAAAATACAACTACTGTATGTTATTGTGTCATTGTCATAACTTGCTCAATCTGATATGCAATTTATGCAGGTGATCTGAATTGGAGCCATCAAATACATTTTCAGGGTCAAATTGACCCGCCTGTCAGGAATGTAAGACCAATGTTTTTATGTCACTAATTTAAATTGTTAATTCGACATGGGGCATCTCAACCGAGTCAACTGAATAACATTTAGCAAATAATTTTCCTGGGTGAAATGTACCCAATTGTTGGAGATGCACAAACACAATTTGCAGATCATTATCTTTCAAAGGTCAGCTGACCTTATGCATATGAAGCATATTTAAGAACAGTCGTGTTCTGGGTGTTGTATGAAATGTAAGAATATATATATATATATATATATATATATATATATATATATATATATACACAGTAAAGTCTCGTTATATCAATATCGGTTATATCGATAGTACTGCTTATTACGATACTATTTCTATGAACTCAAGGAGAAAATTACATGCCCGCAGGATCGGATATATCGATAGTCCGGTTATATCGATATTTTTTCAGACTCCCGAGAATATCGATATAACGAGACTTTACTATATATATATATATATATATATATATATAGCTTAAATGGATACATTTGACCCACAATATATCAGGCTGTTTAGCTCCATGGCAGTTATAATAGTCCTCATGGGTCAAAATGACCCATATTTCAGAGACGCACAACTTTACGTTTCATGAATCTAGATGGGTTTATTTGACCTGCAACATATACAACTGTTGTGCTTTCAGAACCGCAATGGCTCTGGGTCAGATTGACCCTGGGAGTCATTAACAGATAAATGCAGTTAACAGTCCATTATTTAGTTTTGAAAATGTAGAATGCTACTCATTGTTTTTATTACCGTATTTTCCAGTGTATAAGGTGCCCCCAAAAGTCTTAATTTTCTTCAAAAGATGACTGCACCTTAGATGCAGGTGCGCCTTATATGTGAACTAATATTGAGCCATAACAGGTCTCGCAACTACTGTCAGCAGCCACCAACTCCATTTTCCCCCTATAGAAGAAGCCGTGCGTAACCCAAGCCTCTAATGAAGCGCCTCATAATGTAGTGTGTCTTATATTTGGAAAATATTTATATATTATATTTGGAAACTGTTTTCATTCTTTGACGGTGCGCCTTATAGTCTGGTGCACCTTGTATATGGAAAACATTTGAAAAGACACCATTCATTAGGGGCACAGTATATTTGGGCATGTCTATAACGTACTATGATAAACAGTCCAAATCATTGTTTGTAATTTCTGAAACAGCCTCCCAGATATAATTCGCATTAATTTTGGTTGTCATCTGTTGATATTCACCCCCAAGGCGAACCTGCGCGCCATCGACGTTGACCTGATGCAGCAGCTCATGTCCATCAACGAGGGCATCGAATCCATCCGCTGGGCGATTGACGACAGAGCCGACGCGGTCAGCCAAGACGGCAGCCTGACGGGCAGCCTGTACAGCCTTTCCGACAGCCAGGACGGCGCCTCGCTGCCGGGTAGCCTCAGCAGCCTCAACGACGTCAATAGCGACGAACTGGACGCGCTTTCGGTGGGAAGCTACCTGGACACGCTCGCCGAGGACTTCCCGGAAGACCTTTCACCCACCAACTTGGACTGCTTTGTTGATAAATCCGTAATAAATGGCGACCCCTTCTGCAAATCCCCAGTGAAACTAAGCATGCAATCAGATGAATACTATTGCTTTGGATCAAGATGATTTTAGCGGCAATTGTTCCCATTTTGCGTGTATGTTTGGTCACAAATTAACATCGCTGACTCACTCGTGTGACTTTTAGTTTTACTTTGAAACTCGCCACACCTGAGCAAACCATTTGCGGTCACACCCTGACTCTGTTTTTTTGTTGGTCGGTTAACATTTGTAACTGCGTCGTTTGGTTTTATGTGGATGCCGACGCCATATGTATTGACCACCGTTTTTATTTATTTTCCTTTGAGTTTTGTTGTTGTTACTGGTTTGGACAGCTGACCCTGTAACAAAGCGCTAACACGGAAGGCAAATGCTGCCCCCTTGGGGAAGGGAAAAACATTGCCAGAGGTCTGACCAGCGCTTTATTTAATAAATTCGGGAATGGCGCTTCATGTCATATTTTCAATTCCCAAATGAATTTGGGAATGGCAGCGAATGAGTTAATAGCCTTGATACTTGACTTTTAGAACCTGGCAACATGTACAGTACCCGAAACATTACCTTGTGGTCCTTTATTTTGATTTGGTCAAGTACTGAATGTGATGACTCAAGCTTCTTTTTTTTTTACCCAAACCCTGCGTGGTACCTTTTGACTCAGCTGGTACCATCAGAGTTTGGACTTCTTGAACCTTGACCTTTGGCTTTTGAAAACATGCTTGCAAACGGTACATTTTCTGGTCCAATGATGAGTCCAAAACGGTTGACAATTTTGCAAGACACACACACAAATAATTGACTTTCAAGCCGTTCGATGTCTTGTCACTGGTGTGCTGCCATCATAGTTTGTATTTTTGGATTATTAGAAAACGGTTGACTGTTAAGGTTTGATGGTGTATATTTGATCTTTTCAGGCTCAGAGAAATGGTGCCTCCAAATCCTTAAAAAATAAAGTCCAAAGCCATTTACGGTACTTGACTTCTCCCTAAGTGACAACCAACACCCACCATCGGACGACGACAGGAAAAAAGATTAAGATTCCTGGCGAATCGGGAAAGGAAGAAGCCATTTACACAATTGGACACCGCTCGTGGAGTTATTGGGGACGTTTCATTTTTTTTATTCCATGAATCCAAAAGGACCGGCACAGTCAAAAAACAAAACAGAGAACCAAAGATGAGTTGCACGTATTGATGCGTGACTGAAAACCAGAGCAATTTGATTGCCTTGCCGATAACGTTCCCTCGCCGGTTGTTGACGGCATTCACATTTCCAAAAGTCCTTTTGTTCACAATCTGTACATACACGTGTTGTATTTTAGCTTTGTGACAGACACTGCGTTGTTTGTATTTGATTGTATTTTTTTGGTACTATGTACTGATTGAAGATAATGTTTAGCAAATGACATAATATATTTGTGATTTCCTACACAACATTCCTTGTCCTATATTTATTTATTTACCGCATTTTCCTGAAAATAACACGCACCTTCAACGAATTACATATTTCAAAACCTTTTCCATACATAAGGTGCACCGCATTATAAGGGTCACCTTTAATGAAGGACATATTTTAAAACGTTTTCCATACATAAAGCGCACCGGATTATGAGGCGCAGGGTCAGCTTTTGAAGATTTTTTTTTAGGTACGCCTTATTGTGCATAAAATACAGTATTTATTTTTATTTGTTTATTGATCTGTATTTTACTTATGAATTAATTCATCTATCTATTTCTTTATTATGTGTTTGTTTATTTGTTGTTTTTATTTATTTATCTGAACAGTATTAATTTATTATGTATTCATTTTTTATATGTATTATTTAATTAATTACTCAATTTATTTATTTATTAGTTTATTTATTTATATGTATTTTACTTATTAATTAATGTATCTATTATTATTTGTTTGTTTATTTGTTGTTTTTTATTTATTTTTCTACCACATTTATTCATTTATGTATAAGTATTTTATTTATGTATTATTTTCTCTATTTATTTATATGTATTATTTATTAATTAATTTCTCAATCTATTTTTATTTGTTTATTTATATGCATTTTACTTATTAATTAATGTATCTATTATTATTTTTGTTCATTTGTTGTTTTTTATTTATCTACCATATTTATTTATTGTTTATTTATTTATGTATTTTTCGGAGGGAAGGGTCCCATTAGCGCCACACAGATTTACTCACGTTAATCCAGACACATTAAACGTGCTTGTAACGTTGTCTTGCTCACTGAAGGCAGATTATTTAGGTTTTATGCTGCCTTTATCTCTTTCAGGTTTTAGCAAGCTTTAATCTCCTTTGAATTTTTTTATTTTCTTAAGTGGCAAACAAATATTTGACTGTTCCGACGACTACAACGAAGCAGGTTTTGCTAGTTGGTCGTCTGGTGGTGTGATGATGCCTGACGCTTCCATACAGTCCTGCCGGTGTCGTTTGTTTTTAAGAGTTGCGCCAACCACAGCATGCCAAATCGTGTGTGTGCGTGTGCGTGTGCGTGTGTGTTTACGAGCAATCACCATTTAGCCGTTATGACTAAGTCCAATTACAATCTCTCACAGTCGAAACTGTATGCGTGCAGCAGGGAGCCATTAGCAAATTAGACACGGCAGCCGACGGAACCCCCTCCCGTTCCGCCAAATGTAACATAACACCGTCTGGAATCTGGGAAACGTTCACCATGCGACCCAGTGAGGTTCCATAATGTGGGTTATTTGAGTCAAAGCGTGGGCCGAAGGGGTGAGAGCGGGGTAAAGGGCTAAGTGTGCGTACTCGACTTCATTCCGATGTAATTAGTAGTTGCCGTCTTCTAATCATTAAAAGGAAAACGGATTCCCGTGTGTAACTAAACTAGACGTGGCTGTTTTTGAAACTAGGGCGCATTTTAGTGGCATAAGATTTGCTATTCAAGAAAGGACCGACGACCCCTTTTCTGGGAGCCATTTTGAAAATGTCCATCAATTCCAGTCAGAGATATTTACTAGAACATGTCAACAGAAGCTTCTATTTTTACAAATACGCCAGGATTTTTTTCCCTTCCATCTATTTTGAACATAAACATTCCCGTTCTCACGCTGCCGATTCAACGTCTCTCGGCTCTCGTCTACGGCTCTCATAAAAGCCCCCCCTGTCACTCCCCGGAAAAGTCAAAAGCCTTTTTTTCCCCAAGCATTTCCTATCGTTTCAAGGCAATATAACGAGGCGGTTTTGAAAATGGGCTTCATTAATATGTCCCCCCGTGGACAAATGCTTTAAGCGCTCAATCATGCAAATAAAAGGCAACTTGGGATCAGTTGGAGGAGCACTCCTATTGATTGACCCTTTAAGTCCAGGAGATAAACCGCAAAAGGGCAGGTCATCGTATGACCCACGTTTGACATTTTTTTTTAATGGAACACTGAATGCAGACTTGGGATTTGTCTTTTAGTTTTATGGACTCATAAAGAATTCCGCTGAGGAACTGAATATTTATTTGGGCCGTCCCACAAGTCCTTTATGTGGAAACTCCGACGCGCAACGCCATTCTGCAGCCGCCTTGCCACAACCGCTTTCCATTTTCCTGACCCCCTCCCGTATACTATCACCATCCTTCCAAAGAAATGAGACATAATCCTCCATGGGGGAAGTACAGTCCCATCAAATTTGTTCTTATTTCATACTCAATTAAAAGTCAAACATCTTAACTGGATCGCCCCTTTCCCCGATAATGCAATAAATTCTGTTCTTGTGATGACAGATAACTCACTTGGCAAATTCTCGACCTTCGAGAGTCATGTTGTGGAACTGGGATTGACCTGTGAGCACCTTCTTCAAATTGATGTCATTTTTACATAGGATAATTAGGACGTTTGTCGGTTATCGGCATATTTTTAGGATCTGCAGTTGCAGACCGCAAACGGTTGAAGTTCACTTTCCATGGTTTTTATTTCTGTCATTGTAGTCTTAAAGGACAACCGACGTCTCCGGACAAGTTGTGTCCATAATTTGTGAAATGGCTTCAAATGACTTCTACTGGGCGTATTTTAATAAGATTCCACCGCATATACAGTAAAGTGTCGTTATATCGATATCGGATATATCGATAGTCCCGGTTATATCGATACTATTTCTATGCATGCACGGAGAAAATTACATGCAAACAGGGTCGGATATATCGATAGTCCCGGTTATATCGATATTTTTTCGGACTCCCTTGAATATCGATATAACGAGACTTTACTGTAGCTATATTTTACGTTTTAAGACTCGCGCTGAACATTCAGGAAGTCTTGTTTTTGAGTTGGTGACGAGTCCCTACGTGACGTCAGAAAAGGACCGACTCCTCACCGTAAAAAAGACGCATTGTAGCGTCTTTCCATCACGTCAATGTAATTTGCTGTACTGTTTTTTTTAAACCATGTCTTACACCCAAAAGCCGCCAGCAGAGGGAGGCAAACTCCATGGAAAGATAGTATCAGCCTGTGGAAACGAGCCGATTCATTCCTCACCGGAGCTGGTCGCCATTGTTCTGCCTCTTCTTGGGTGAGACATTTCCCCCCGCCCATTTGCCTCAAAATGGCCCAAATAAATTCTTTAATCGATTGCAAACATGTATGCTTTGCTCATCAGGACTATTTGAATCATATTCATAACTAGATGTGCAACAAGAAAGCATATTCTCCGAATCTGAAGCCATTGTTTTGATTCACAAGCAATGCAAGACTTCTTGGCGTGACGTCATGAAAGGGGGGCGGGACTTTCTGAAAATGCCCAATTCGCAGCTCAATTTTTTGCAGATTTTGGACACTTTAAGTCATTTTTATTGGTGTTTTGCATTTGACTAAAAATATCATATTGCATGTTTTGGGTATTTTAGATGCTATAAAACGTTTTTCTGGTTGTCCTTCAAAGTTTGATGTGTCTCCCTGTGCTTTGGGAGTACGGCTAAAAATGAGCATTTATGCTAATCTCATTCGCTGCCATTCCCGAATGTATTTAGGAATTGAAAAGTGTGACGTGAAGTGCCATTCCGACTTTTGGTTCTTCTTGCGAGGCCTGCCGATAAAGCGCTGGTATGACCTCTGGAAATGTTTTTTCCCTTCCATGATGGGGCAGCATTTGCCTTTTGTCCATGTTAGAGCTTTGCCACAGCTTCAGCTGTTGTTAAAGCACTACATGTAAGTATTGAATTGTATTTTGTACAGCTGGTCCCATCTTAAACTCAGATTACTCCAGGCTCACATAATTTAGGAATTAACTCGTTTTTTTCTGATGAAAGAAGAGAGTCTAAGGTTTTTTATGCTGCATTGAATGTTTATGTAGTCCTAAAACTCAATATTCTGTGGGTCCTGGAATTTGAGTGAAAATGACAAAAACCCTAGCACTGGGGTGGATACATTTTTGCACATTGTCTAGCAGTGAATGAGTTCATGGTTTATTATTTTGTTGATTCATGTGTACGTTCCCAATGAAATGAAAAAAATATCAAACGACAAAAATATTTATTCGTGATCAAATTTATAAATTCATAGATCACGAACAATTAATCGTAATTAATCACAGGTTTTTATCTGTTGTACATTTCCTTTGGTTTCTTTATTACCTATTTCCCCATTTTGATGCTCTCATCAACAAGGAATTGCGAATCCGTTTTCTTTGTGCTGATTACAAACATTCACTTTACATTTGATTTTCAATTTTAACAAACCCTGTGATCCAAATAAGTATAACTTGGTTCGAAAAATGAATGAATGCCCCATATTTTCTGGTGTATAAAGCACACCCAAAAGCCTTGTTTTGCTTCAAAAGTTGACCCTGTGCCTCATACGCTTATATGTGAAGGACAGTTAGGACAGTTAGCACCGCCCTACCCACTCTCGAGGACTTGCACACTGCAAGAATCCAAACAAGGGCGCGGAAAATCCTACTGGACCCTCCGCACCCTGCCCACCACCTTTTCCAGCTACTCCCCTCAGGCAGGCGCTACCGATCCATACGCACTAAATCCAGCAGACATTTAAACAGCTTCTTCCCCCAAGCCATTAACTCTTTGAACTCTTTGAACTCTTTCAACAGTAGCCAAAATGGAACTGTATAGTGCCACTTAGCAGTTTTTTTTTTGACGACGATACTAGTGCAGCGTGTTCTACCGGAAACAAATTCCTTGTGTGTTCTACATACTTGGCAATAAAGATGATTCTGATTCTGATTCTGATTCTGATTCTGAAGTAATATTGCAATTACTGTTAGCAGCCACCAGCTATATTTCCCCCTAGCTATATTTAAGTCATGTGTAAACTCAGCCTCTACTGTAGCACATTATAATGTGGTGTGTCTTATATTTGGAAAACTTTTAAATATTTATACATGATATTTTGATTTTTTTTTCATTCATTGAAGGTTCGCCTTATAGTCTGGTGTGTCTTATGTATGGAAAACATTTGAAAATACACCATTCAATGGGGGTGCGCCTTATACACTGGAAAATACGGTAATCTTAAAGCACTTTTTTTCTGTTGTTCCTCAACCTTAAGTGAGAAAAGAAGTGATTCTTATAAAACAACAAAATCCTTCATTAAACCGGTCTGGTGGGGTGAGGTTCAATTTGGATCGTTCATACAATAGCCTGCTTAGGCAAAACAGGTTAGGCAACATTCGTAATGCTGATGAGGTGATACCGGTGGGAGTGGGGGAAATGGGCCAGTCGTTAGTCAGGAATGTAGGAACTATCAGTGGGGCCGCAGGGAGTGGTCCTCTGCTCCCCCCAACCTGAGAGTAGGGACCTATCATAGCTGTGACCGGCGCTGCCATGGCTGGACATTAGGGATATATAAATATGGCCGATACGACCAGTCAGACTTCAGTTCGCTGACGAAGCCTCTTGGATAGGAGGCAAAACGTCCGAAACCTTCAAATTTGTACAGATGACGGCTGAAGAAACCTTCTTATCTTAAGTGAGACTCTTTTTAACATACAACTAAAAACACAACCCAATACTAAAATGATGATTGTTGGTTTGAGCAGACGCACATTTCTTTGTTGTACCTGCTTCTATAAAGCACCTGCACAGAGAATGCATGACATGCAGTCGCCAATCATTTACATGCTAATCCATTCAAACAGGGCTGCTTTCCTGCAGCCCATCTGATCATCTCTGACAGCACAGTGGTGGGAGAATCTGCGCACCCTCTCTTCTCCTTTGAAAGGATCCTGTCAGAAAACCACTCCTGGTCTTTCCCAGTGTTTATGACACTCATACAGATACAAGTCTCATTTCTGTGCAAGGCCCAACCATGTCACTTTACTCTCCCCTTTATAAATCAGCAATAAGTGCAGCAATTTGTCCCGCCGTGGGTCCAGGCGGCCTTAAAAAGCTCTCTGGGAGTCCTGCGCCAGTGATTCTCGGTGATCATTAACGAGCGAGTCGGCAACGGTTGGAACAATGTGAGGTCGGCTATCAGTCTGTGCAAGCGCAGCCGGGGCAAAGTGATAATTGCAAACGTAGAGGTCACACGCCTCACCCGGCAGTATTTATCGCAGACTTGGCTGTGTTTGTTGGGCTGGGTCGGAGCTTGCACAAAACTATAGTCCCTTGACCACGTGACAATGACACACTGCTTGCACTGGGAGCTATCAGTAACAGACAGTTAATCGGATTTCCTCCCCGCCTCCCCTCCTCACCCCCATTACTCACTTTGCACACAAAGAAAGAACATGCAGGCCGGCATCCCAAGAGTACACCCTGACAGGTGGCTATCCCCACAGGGAATAATTATGGTGAACTGCGGATGCCCAATTGCCTGCTTATACTAGACAAAAGAATAATAATACAAAACCCAAAGTGTTGTTTCCGTAATGCTGGACAACCTCCATTTATTCACCTCATTGAATTTAGTCGAAAAGAAATCACACTAATAGGCATTACGCTGCAAAACCACCTTGTTATTTTTCAATATGATTTTTTGGTGTGTGGGAAACCCATGCATCCATTTTCTGCCTCGCTCGTCGTCATGATTCTAATCAGGCTGCAGCTCCTCAACGGCATTCTAATTCCAACTGGGCACCGATGTCAGTTAAACGTGAGGGTAAAATGAAACAACAAAGGTGCCTGAGAAAATCCTCAAAATCACTTAGCTTGATAGGATTACCTCATAAGAGGTGCTTAACATAAGCAAATGGTATTTATTGACTGAAATTGTCAAGAAGATGGAAACATTCTGCATATATGCATAATAACATAATGCAGCATAAAAAAATGTGTACGTCAAAGAGTTAAAGGACAACCGACACCACTTTTTTTTCCTACCTGACATCAGAAAAACATTTTATAGCATCTAAAATACCCAAAATACGCAGGCTGATATTTTTAGTGAAATGCAAAACACCAATGTTCCAAACTTCCAAATGTTTCAGTTTCAGAAGGTCCCGCCCCCTCATTCGTGACATCACACCAGGACGTCTTGCCTTGCTTGAGAATCAAAACAATGGCTACAGATTCGGAAAAAAATGCTTTCTTGTTACTCATCCAGTTATGAAAATGATTCGAATAGTTCTGAAGAGGAAAGCATAAATGTTTGCAATCAAAGTCCAAAAGAAGTGCAAAAGAAGTCCTTCCGTCTCATTTTGAGACATCTGGACTCCAATGTAGCGTCCAGAAAATGCACAAAATGGCGCCAAGCTCCGTTGGAAATGGGCTGATTTGTCTGCTGGGGATTTGTGTCAACTAGTATCAAATAACACACAACGATTCACCATCGCGTTATTCATGTGTTTTCCTTCTAATTTCGCCATCAACACGGATCAACACAAAGTTTTCAGACCTAACAAAGTACCCAAAATTCACTGTGCGTCGCTTTCTCGGTCAGGGGCGTTCCAGACGTGACGTCACGTCAGGCATCGTCATCACCTCGAAAACAAGACTTCCTGAATATTCAGCGCAAGTCTTAAAACTTAAAATATAGCTGTATGTCGTGGAATCTTTGTAAAATACGCTCAGTAGAAGTCATTTGAAGTGATTTTACAAATTATGGACAAAACTTGTCCGCAGGTGTCGGTTGTCCTTTCATTAAGTCGGGCACACAAAGAAAAACCCCACAAAAACTGAATTGAAGCAGATCTTCATTCTTGTTTTCCTTTCGGCTTTTCCCTTCAGGGGTCACCACAGCGAATCAGTATCCTCCATCTGGCTCGGTTTTGTGCATCCTCTTCTCTCACACCAGCTACCTTCGTGTCCTCTTTGACAACATCCATAAACCTCCTCCTTGGTCTTCCTCTCGGTCTACTGCCTGACAGTTCAGGGCTCAGCATCCTTTTCCCTATATAGTCACTCTCTCTCCTCTGAACATGTCCAAACCATCTCAGTCTGGCCTCTCTGACCTTATCTCCAGAGCCTCTAATATGAGTTGTCCCTCTGATATATTCATTCCTGATCCTATCCAACCTGGTCACTACCAAAGAAAACCTCAACATCTTCATCTCTGCTACCTCCAGCTCTGCTTCCTGTCTTTTCTTCAGTGGCACTGTCTCCAGTCCAAACATCATGGCTGGTCTCACCACTGTTTTATACACTTTTCCTTTCATCCTCGCTGAAACCCTTCTATCACACATCACACCTGACATTTTTCTCCAGCCGTTCCAGCCTGCCTGGACATGCTTCTTCACCTCTTCATTGTCAGCTACAATTGACTGAAATGGACAAACTATTTATTCTCAAATAATATCTTCAAAACATACTTTGTTTGGGTTTCTTGGAAGGGGACGGAACAAATTAATGACATGTCCATTCACTTCAATGGTGAAAGGCGATTTGGGGTAAGAGTGTGGTCATGAAATCTGTGAAATTCTTATCTGAA
The DNA here is from genome assembly GCF_051943395.1 of Hippocampus bargibanti. Taxonomy (NCBI): domain Eukaryota; kingdom Metazoa; phylum Chordata; class Actinopteri; order Syngnathiformes; family Syngnathidae; genus Hippocampus; species Hippocampus bargibanti. The sequence goes on along the minus strand of NC_142735.1, from coordinate 23,210,732 downwards.
GGCACCACTGTCCTGGAAACAGTTTCTAAAAAATGTGTTTTGGTTGCCATTTCGTAATGTTTCTTTGTTTTTGTTTTTTTTTTATTGTTGTTTTTTATTTTTGAACCCCGTTTGATTGCTTTCTTGTGCTCTCTGTCTATATTGAAGGTGGGGAGCAGGTCAAATGCCTTTGAGGGTTTTGAGGAAAGATCGTCATTAATCGTGCTAGTGCCAAATCGCCCAGAGATGAGGTCATGTTCGGCTGTGCAAGTCACCTAACGCCTCTATAAAGTTCACAGGTAAGGCTCTCAGACACATTTTAGGCTTTACTGATTGTCCAACAAGGTTAATGAGGGACAGAGGTCACATGACTTGACTCAAGTCACATGATTTGACTCACACTAGACATAAATTGCCATTTTTGTCATTGTCTGTAACCCCGGTTTGAGATATTGACTGTTTGACTAACCCTTTTAACCCTATAATGCCATTTGTATCATATTTGATACGGGAGTTTCCAGTGACGTGCGGTGAGGTTCATGGCTGGTGAGGCATTGACGTCATCACAGTCAGATTTACAAACATATGAACTCTACAGAGTAGCTTATTCACCATTTGATTGGCAACAGTTAGCGTGTGTTGTTTAAAATGTCATGTCCGCATTCTTCATATAAACTGTAGCATAGAAAAACAGAATTTAAAAAAACGTTATTATCGTGTTACCTTTACTTATAAATGAAGTCCATGCGCCGCTCCTTCTGAAAAAAAGGCATCTATACCTTCTTTGGAGAAAAGTCTCTCTATTTCTTTCAATTTAGATATGTAATCCAACATTCTGAAAATAAGGCCAAGCAACACAAAAAAATGACTGGATGGTTGCACTTAACTTGCTCACTGTTTACTATAGCTTGCTCTCACTAATTCTATCATTCTGCAGCCGAGGAGGCGCAAGAAGAATATCTGTAATCACCAGCGCCCCCTGTCATGAGGCAGGAGAACTGTGTGCCTCACCTGTGCACACAGTTTTGATAAAAATAAAATAAAATAAACACAGTAGTACAGTGTTTATAATATAAAGTGACTCTACATTATATACACCAGCTAAATTGTAGAAATTTAGTTTATATACTAGAAGTGTTTGAACACTTTAATAGCGATATGCAGAGGGACAGCAATGCGGTCTCACTGCAGAGCAAGCCAGCACAGCAATCCATGGTGAGGCTCAGCCAACTGCTGCCTCACCGCTCGTCTCTACTTAGTATTTGAACGGTAAATGTGAAAATTCAGTGATTTTGAAAAAAATCCAAAAATGGTGCAGTTAAATGGAAAAGAACTTTCAAGTACAAATCACTAAATAAATATAACTGTTTAATTTATTTTTTCATATTTCCATGAGGCACGGCCTGACCTGCCTCCCTGACTGCACGTCACTGCGAGTTTCTGAGACTTCTATCTCACATAGATGAATGATTTCATAAAAACACTTTGTATGTGATCTGATACCTGTATTCTGCCCTCTGGTGCATGATCGTGCATTTACAGGGAGCTCAAGTTTCATTTTGGTCATTTCCAATATGGTGGCTCCCAGTGTATCATGCTTTTGGGTTTTTCAGGAAAATCATTGCTCATTTTTGGCAAGTTACGGTGAGAATCAAATTTGATTGAAGATTTCCTCAAAATTGTCATTTCACTTGCAATATACATAATGCTTACTAAAATACAAACACGCTATTTTGAGTGACTTAATTCATCTTATTAAAAACTGGAATTCCACCTTCAAACACATTTTGAATATTTCCACAATACGTCTGTGTAAGCTCTCAGTCGTACAGGAGTGGTCCATCGATGAAAAGGTTTCTTCAGCCATCATCTGTACTTCTTTGAAGGTGTCGGACGTTTTGCTTCTTATCCAAGAAACTTCGTCAGCAAACTAAAGTCTTGCTGGTAGTTTAGGCCCTCTATATATATATATATATATATATATATCCCTACTGTCCAGACATGGCGGTGCTGGACTCTGCTATGATAGGTCCCTGCTCTCAGGTTGGGGGTGAGCAGAGGACCACTCCCTGCAGCTGCTCCACTGTTCCTATTGTTCTGACTAACGACTGGCCTGATTGCCCCATTTCGACCGGTATCACCTCATTAGTATTACTAATTTTCCTATGTTGCCTAAGCAGGCTACTGTATGAACAATCCAAATTTCTGTATGAACCTCACCCCACCAAACCGGTTTAGTGAAGGAATTAGTTGTTTTATGAAAATCGCTTCATTTACTCCCCTTTCAAACCATCTATGTTCTTTCGCTAAGATTTTAACCTCATTGTCGTCAAATGACTGGTTGCTAGCTTTTAGGTGCATATGTACTGCCGATTGAGGCCCACTAGTATTATCCCTGCGATGTTGATAAAGTCTTTTTTTGAGAATTTGTTGAGTCTCCCCAATGTACTGCTCTTGACAATTTTCATTCTTACAATGTATGGAATAAACTACATTACTTTGTTTTTCATTTGGTAGCCTATCTTTTGGATGAACTAATTTTTGCCTTAAAGTGTTTATCGGTTTGAAATAAGCAGGAATTTTGTGTTGCCAAAGGACGCTTTGCAGTTTTTCAGAAACTCCTGCAATGCAAGGTACTGTTACTCCTCCCCTTTTTGTATCTTCAGAATTTTTGGTTTCATTCCCTATTCTTTCTTTCTGACATTTGTTAAATGACCACTGAGGGTACCCACAGTTTGTGAGTGCTCTCCTTATATGTTTTGACTCCTTTTCTCTACCTTCAACGCTTGTTGGTATCAGTTTAGCCCTATGCTGGAGGGTCCTGATAACTCCTAGTTTGTGTTGTAAAAGGTGGTTAGAATCGAAAAGTAAGTATTGGTCAGTGTGCGTAGCCTTCCTAAAGACTTCTGTTTTTAGCGATCTGTCCTATTTTATAATTACTTTACAATCCAAGAAGGCTAGTTGGTTATCTTGAATGTCCTCACGAGTAAATTTAATGTTGAAGTCTACAGAGTTGAGGTGATCTGTGAAGGATTGAATTTCTTGTTTTTTAATTATGACAAAAGTATCGTCCACATATCTAAACCAGTGTCTAGGTTTTGTCCCTGGGAAGGATGTGAGGGCCTGTTTCTCCATCTCTTCCATTTACAGATTAGCCTCTATGGGTGAAACTGGTGAGCCCATAGCACAACCATGAATTTGTTTGTAAAATTTCTCCCTAAATTGAAAATACGTAGTATTAAGGCAGATTTCCAATAATTGGCAGATGTGGTCCGGTTTAAGTTTGGTTCTTTCGTGCAGAAAAACGTCCGCCAGCAGTCTCGTCCTCACCACTGAGACTGCTGCTGGGGTTGATGTAAAGAGAGAAGTCACATCGTAAAATGCCAATGTTTCCTCAGGTTCCAATATGAGGTCTTTGATCCTCTCTACAAATCTATTCATCGTTTTCTGGACCGCTTTATGCTCACTAGGGCCGGGGGTGTTACAGAAGCCACAAAGTGGCTTTCTACATGACTTTGATGTCTGTCAAGTTGTAGCAAAAAGTTGCCATTGTATCAAAGTGCCCATTGTATCAAATGTGATACAAAAAATATTTTATAAACAACATGATAGAGCAAAAAAAGTGTTTGTGGATTTGGATATAGAAGTGTTAAATCTCAGATCACAAAAATCAAAATGTTCTGGCTATTCTTTGATGGTTCAGGTCTTAAAGGGTTAAACACTCTGTAACCTAATAACATGACCACTGTCTCTTAAAGGACAACCGACATCACTTTTTTGTTTCCTAACTGACATCAGAAAAAGCATCTAAAATACCCAAAACACGCAGTATGATATTTTTATTCAAATGCAAAACACCAATAAAAATGACTTAAAGTGTCCAAAATCTGCAAAAAACTGAGCTGCGAATGGGCATTTTCAGCAAGTCCCGCCCCCAGTTCATGATGTCACGCCAAGACGTCTTGCATTTCTTGAGAATCAAAACAATGGCTTCAGATTCTGAGAATATGCTTTTTTGTTACACATTCAGTTATGAATATGATTCAAATAGTTCTGAAGAGGAAAGCATACATGTTTGCAATCGATTAAAGAAGTCCTTCCGTGTCATTTTGAGCCAACATTGGGGGGAAATGTATCACCAAAAAAGAGGCAGAAAATGGCGACCAAGCTCCGTGTGAGGAATTAATCAGCCAGTTTCCACAGGCTGATAAATTCCTTCCATGGAGCTTTGTCACCCTCTTATGCCTCTTTTTGGTGCAACATGTTTTCAGACCAAACAAGTACAGTAAAATGCATTGACGTGATGGAAGGACTGCTACAATGTGTCCTTTTTTCGGTCAGGGGCGTTCCTTCAGTGACGTAGGGTGAGGACTAGTCACCAACTCACAAACAAGACTTCCGGAATATTCAGCGCGAGTCTTAAAACGTAAAATATAGCTATTTGCGGTGGAATCTTTGTAAAATACGCTTAGTAGAAGTCATGTGAAGCCATTTTACAAATTATGGGCACAACTTGTCCGGAGATGTCGGTTGTCCTTTAAAGGGTTTTGTGTGTCTTTATTCAAGTTTCACATTTCTACGACTTCATTTTGCATCGCTGAAACTTGATTTAAGATTCATCGAGTTGTCTGCCTTTCCAGCAGCTCCTGTATTTTGTTTTTCTACTTTCATTCCTTTCATAACTTTGCTGCTGTAAAATGTACATTTCTCCACTGTGAGACAAATACAGGCAAATCCAATCCAATCAAAGGATGCCTCAACAGGGAATGCCTGTTTTGACCTTGCAAAATGGAACAATAGATCCATGTACCACATAGACAGTCTAGCCGTATTTTAAAATATAGTGATGATATCTCTGCATTTCATTCCAATTGGGCCAGGGAATGGGGTCAAACTGATAAATGGTACCGATTTGCGCACTCGGCTGTCATGGCATCATCACAGCGAGGGCCGAAAGGCAGACGTGTTTCCATTCCGGTATCAAATCAATATGACAAACCCAATGGCACAGCACATGACTGACACCCAGTCAGAGGTCGAAAGCAGGCGACACTCTCCACCCTCAGCAAACACCACCGGGCAGGCTGCGCTCACTGCATGACTTCACATAAAAGTGACAATTACACACTAAGAGCCTTTACGTGCCCAAAGTGGTGATGTCATTCAAAGCCGTAACTGCAAGGCAAACATACCAGGGGGAACACGCAAAGTGTGTGAAGAGCTTCCGGAAGGGTGTGTGTGTGTGTGCCGTTCAGACTGCGGTCATCTCGTCATTGTGTATACACAGTGTAGCTGCCCTTATACAATAGCTTTTCACATGTTTTTATTGCAAACACGGGAAAAATGCAGGGGTAGAAACAATGTCAACAATGCTTCATTAACATGACTAACTTTGCTGACAGTTACTACAAAATATAAATGAAGCACTATTTCCAACTTTTTTTACCCCCCCCCCCCCCCCATTGAAAGGTTTTGTGGAATTTTATTGTGTCAAGTCTTCTTTTCCTTTTGGCTTTTCCCATCAAGGGGTCGCCACAGCAAATCAGTGGCCTCCATCTTTAGAGGTTTGATCCGCATGTTTGTTTTGGCCAAGCTTTTACGTCGGATGCCCTTCCTGACACAACCCTCTGTATTTATCCGGGCTTGGGACCGGCACAAGAAGACTTATGTCCCTTTGTGGCTACAGAACAAGCAATTCACTCCGTCAAAGGCTCCCAAACACAAAATGGTCATCGGCACAGCAACATTCAAAAAAAGCAAAAACTATACTCACCATTCATCCCGAATGGTAATCATTACTATACAGTATGCCTATTTTGCTTGATGCAGTGTTTAGTCAACCGTGGACAGTAAATCAAGTTTTGCGTTTGCTTACACATAAATGAATCGCTGTGGCAGAACATTCAAACACAATGTATTTAACACACCTTCCTGTGGAGGAAGTGTTTGATGGGTTAAATGATGAGAATAAAGCTCATTTAAAGCAACGTGCTGCTATTTCCAAGTACTCTACGCTTGATGACTTTTATTTCTGAACTGCACATTGTGCCAACAGAAGGAGGAACACACCATCAAAGTTGATCAAGCTTAACAGTTTCAAGTGGTTGCATAAAATATTTTTTTAGATTATATAAGATGACATAACTTTTATTGGTCTCACAATGAATAATTCAAAAATTCACAGCAGCCAAATTGTGAAAGAGAGAGAAAAGGAAATGAAGTAGAAGAACAAAATATAGGAGCTGCTGTCAAGGCATTATTTATGTTGGGCAATCACTATAATTTGTTTTCTTTGATGTATTCAGTTTTATTGCATTAAGTGGTTAAAAAAATTACATGATTTTTCACACGATCATTCATCACAAAAAGAAATTGGAGCTGTCACATATTTAGCGACTTTAGACTTAATTTACTCATTCACTGCCATTCCTGAATTTATTCGGGAATTGAAGTGTGACGTTGAGCACCATTCCCGAATTTGTTCGGGTATAATTTTTTTTTGCGCGGGTGCAGATAAAGCACAGGTCTGACCTCTGGCAGTGTTTTTTCCCCTTTCCATGAGTGTGCAGCATTTGCCTTTTGTCCATGTTAGCGATTTGTTACAGCTTCAGCTGTTGTTAAAGCGCTAGATAAATCAGTTTGTGTGTCTTGTATTTTGTACAGCCTCCCCCATTTCAAGCTCAGATAACTCCAGACCCATATAAGTCAAAGTCAGCTTTATTGTCAAATATGCTAACTTGGGAATGAACTCTTTTTTTTCTGATGAAAGAAGAGAGTCGAAGGTTACTTACACTGGATTGAATGTTTATTTAGTTCTAAAAGTCAATATTATGTGGAATTTGAGTGAACATGTAGACACATTTTTGCAAACGTCTGGCAGTGAGTTAATGTGGGCCCACATGTGATATCAATGATGCCTGTTTGAAAAGGGGCGCATCAAAACTTGAGTTTAAAGAAACTTTGCCCACTTGGTGAGGGTGGGGGGGATTGGTTTTCGGGGGGGCTCCACGCACAACAGGTGCTTCTTTGCAGCTGTTCTGTCTGACTCGGGGGGGGGGGGGGGGGGTGAAAGAGTCAGCAGGAAAATCTGTTGTTGTTCCTATTTTATAACACTGCTCAACCTCATTAGGACAACTCCCCCTATTCACCCCCCTGTTGACTTCAAGGCATTTGTTGTTGTTGTTGAAGTTCCTGTGAAGTTATAATAGTCTTCACATCACGCTTTAAAATCGTGAAAAAAAAGATGAAGTCAACTCTAGCTGACAAGCTTGACTTTTGTTTGCTTTAATATTGTGGGTGAATGGCAGTTCATTGGTTGATCCCCAAGTGCATCACTGAGCCCAATTTAAGCCACACCCCCCCACACCTCAGAAAAAAAATCTAACTGAAAATAGTGAGAATCAGTTTAATGCTCAAGCAATGAGTTCTACTTTGCATGTTTCCAGCAATTATTTTCAAGCATAGAAACAAATGGAAGAGTGATTTTGACTTTACTGGGACTTGAATGCTGGCATACAGGCTCATTGTGATTGTTGTCCGCGCTAATACTCTTAGGAAAGTATTCCAACACTGATTTAATGCACGGCAAATATTTAGCAGCACTATATATCATCTCTGAAGTCCGACGTGTACTCAAAATTGGAAGTGGAATGATGACATCAGATTATTTTACCCCGTGGCTCTATTGACCGTAACCGTATTGCGTTGTGGTTGTCAGTCAACGCTCACCAAGGGAACGTTTACAAAGTGGCTAGGACAGCACGGTGAGCGTAACGCTGCCTTTGGTCCTCTTCAAGATGCCCACGGCCTCCTCGTGGGTAACTCCCTCCAGCGGTTGCCCGTTGACAGCCATGATCTGGTCGCCCCGCTTCAAACGTCCGTCCTCCGCCGCCGCCCCCTTGCCAAAAACCGTCTTGACGTAGATGGGCAGGTCTCCGTGGGGGCTTCCGTAGCCTCCGACGATGCTGAAGCCCAGCCCGTCCGGACCTCTCTCCAGTGTGATGCTCTTGTATTGAGGGGGACTGGCAGGAAGAACGTAGGGACAAAAAAAAAAAACAGTTGATGCTCGAGTAATAATTGTTATTACAGTATTATTATTATAACAATAAAAATGTTGAGAACCTGATGAGCTGGAAGGAAATTAAAGACAGTTTTCTAAATTAGCATGCGTCTATGTAAGCTCTCAGTCATAAAGAAGTGGCCCATCGATGAAAAGGTTTCTTTAGCCATCATCTGCATCATCTTCTTTGAAGGTGTTGGACATTGCGCTCCTAATTCGAAAAGCTTTGTCATCAGCTACCAGCAACATTTTAGTTCGCTGACAAAGCTTTTCTTATGAGGACAGAAACGTCCGACACCTTCAAAGTGCAGATGACGGCTGAAGGAACATTTTCACCGAAATCAGCATCAAAAATAAATGTGATTAAACACACAAAACCACCCTTGATTAAAACTAGCTGCTGACTGGTATAATGATGGAGTTGCTTCCATCCAACATCACCCCACCCCCAAAAGATAACTAAATAAATAAATAAAAAGGGCAAAGAGAATCATTGTGCAAGCCTCTAACCTGAGGTCATCCTGGAAGATGCAGCTGGGCAGCTGGAGGCCTCCAGCTGCCTGCTCCTGAGCTGCGCCAGTCACTGTATTATCCCCACTCGCCACCACCTGAACGCCACATGCGGTTATTGGCACAAAAAAAAATAATAATATGGTTTCTGTGGCCGGTTTTACTTGAAGCTGTATTGTCCCTGTGGCATTCTTGAGCAAAGTGACGGCTTGGGAGTGACTCATGCCTTCAGTAGAAGTTCCACAGATACTGATGATCCGGTCCCCCACCTTCAGAAGGATACATTGATGAAATACTGAGCTTGGGCATTGAAAAAGTGCAGGGTAAAGATGCAATCAATCATTTTGATTTGGTTAGGTTAGAATTACATTTTTTTGTCATTGCAAAACAATCTATGCATTTCTTTGCTTTGTTGTGAATTGGCAATCAAAAGCGAAGGCGCTCAGGCCATTGTTTGCAAACTGAATTTTTTATGCGGGCGAAGGGCACACTTCAGGGGACAAACGAGTCCTTCTATGAGCCCCAGTCGTCTGAATTCAAGAGGGGGAGTTTTATTAGGCTCCAACCGTCTGCATCGCACAAGGCAGCGATTGTCAACGTGGCGCTCCCCCCCCCCCCTTTTCCACTCATGAAAAAGCTGTGGGCTCCGTCAGGAATTGAGACTCATTCCGGAATGGCTGGTATGCATTTTTGGACGCCAAATGAAGACGCCTGTGATACTGACACCCAGAGAGTTACTTGGAAGTTGAGTTATTTGAGTTTTGTGTTGAATGGTGACTGATAAAACTCTGCTGAAAATGTAAATGTTTGGCAATGTCATGTCGCCAACCTTGCCTGGTTTATCTCACATTTTGAGGATGAATCGGCTTGTGAAGGACATCTGTGGAAGGATTAAGATGAATGTTCGGCACACCACCAATCTGTGATTGCTTCTGTTTTTTTCTTTTCTTTCACATTCCTTGAATTATGTGCTTTCTAAACACAACTGCACCCTATTTAGCAGTCGTACCAGTAGTAGTAGGGCTAGTAAGGTAGTATACATCATTGCTTCACTTCTAAGTTACTCTTTGTAGGAGATTTAATCATGAGAAATCAATCACAAGATGCTTGCAACGGTCCAATTTCAAGAGATCCTCCATGTTCATCACTGTCCACATTGTTTCAATCAATCGAAAAGAGACACAGCTACTTCCTGCTGGCTATTGTTTATAATGTTTGCACATTTTTTCCTTTACTACTTTAATGAGAAAAACCAGAGTGGCCCAAGATTTTTCTCTGAACAGATCAATTGACATAGATAGCTCTCCTCGTGAGAACTGGCGTTCAAAGAATTAATTGTTTTTGGGATTTGGGCCAATGCCATGCGTCTGATTTTTTTTACTCTTGCTGGGGCGACTTCTGGTGGCATTGCCTGTGCTGAATAGGATGAAGCTTGATTTTCTGCAGTTTCAAAGAATAAGTGCTTTGCTGCTTTTAATAAGAATAATACATTTCATTTGTAATCTCCTTTCAAAACTCGCAAGGTCACTTTACAGTCACAGGATGAGTTTTTCTGTGGGTGAGCAGCGGCAGTTACATGCGCCAGCCTTCACTCAACCCAGAAGTAACTCAAATAGATAGAAAGCTAGCGGGCCAGCTAATCGATAGCTATTAGATAGCTAGATAGCTAACAGCCAGACAGCTTATAGATAGCCATTAGATAGCGAGCCAGCAGTGACATGCAGTCAGGGGAAGCAGGTGAGGCCGTGCGTCATATTACATCATGGAAATATCAAATGAAAAAATAAATTAAACAGTTATATTTATTTAGTGATTTGTACTTTAAAGTTCTTTTCCATTTAACTTCACCATTTTTGGATTTTTTTTCAAAATCGCTGAATTTTCACATTTACCGTTCAAATACTAAGTAGAGACGAGCGGTGAGGCAACAGCTGGCTGAGCTTCACCATGGATTGCGCAATAAATATGCGAACTGTGCTGGCTTGCTCTGCAGTGAGACCGCATTGCTGTCCCTCTGCATATCGCTATTAAAGTATTCATGACAGGGGGCGCTGGTGATTACATCCAATCATTTTTTCGGGTTGCTTGGCCTTATTTTCAGAATGGAGGATCACATGTCTAAATTCAAAGAAATAGAGACTTTTAAAACTGAAGAAAGATAAGGAAGGCTTCTACACAGGAGGTATAGATGCCTTTCTTCAGAAGGAGCGGCGCATGGACTTCATTTATATGTAAAGGTAACACGATAACGTTTTTTAAAATTCATTTTTCTATGCTACAGTTAATATAAAGAGTGCTGGCATGACATTTTAAACAAAACACATTAACTGTTGCCAATCAAATAGTGAATAAGCTACTCTGTAGAGTTCATATGGTTGTCAATCTTACCGTGATGACGTCAGAGCCTCACCAGCCATGAACCTCACCGCACGTCACTGCTAGCCAGATAGCTAATAGATAGCCAGATAGCTATTAGATAGCTAATAGATGCTATGCTGCTTTTCTCCATTACACTGTTATCGCAATTTTTCGCAAGAGATGCAACGAATTTAAGAGGCAGACTGAGCTAAACGAAAACCTCGCGCAGTCTATCGAAGTCGCCTTTGCAAGCCTAACCAATGAATGGAAAACACACCATGAGCTTTTGGGTCTGCGCCGCGAGGCCAACAGGGCTCATCATGGCAATGAAGATGGGTATGTTGCCCAAGGGGGAGCCCACCCCGCCAGCTATACTGACACCCAGAGAATCACCGGGGTCTTTGGTGAACTCTGCCGTTCTCACGTCCTGGTGATCAGGAACTGCAGACGTGGAAAACATTTGAGCATCACATTCCTGGATCCAAGCCACACAATATTTCCAAGGATAACTTACCCTGCTGACCCGTATCATCAGAAAGGATTCCGGAGGCCACCTTGGTAGAGCAAGATTCACTCGTTTGTTCCGTTTGGGTAAGAGAAACCTGGCTGCTTTGGGACAACCTTCGCTGCGAGTGGAAAGGCCCGGCTTTAAATCTCCCGATGTCCAATTTCAGCGAGCCAATGCAACACTGAAACAGAATGCCATCTGAGTACCCTGATCCGAATGATTCCCACAGTTATCGTCATTACCTTGAGGAGACCGGCGACTGCCTCTTGGGTGGCAGAGCGAACGTCTTCTTCGTTGACCGACAGGATCTGGTCACCCTGCATCAGTCGGCCGTCTGTGTCTGCCAAACCTCCTTTGATGATGTCGGATACAAAAACTCCCGTGTCATTTCTGGCAGAAAAAAACAGTGATATTCTTTATTTTGTTTTTTTATAACATTGATCAGGCCAAAAATCTTTCACTAGGGTGGGCACAGGGTAACACCACATCGCTCAGCTCATTTGTCCAAAAACCTGCAATATTACGTTAATTCGTGATATAAAGTTAAATATTGTGGGTTTTTTGTATCCACTTTATCCTCACAAAGGTCGCGGGAGCCTATCCCATCTGTCTTGGTGCAGTAGATGAGGGACACCCTGAACTGGTTGCCAACCAATCACAGGGCAGAGAGAGACCAACAACCAACCGTGTTCACAGTCATACCCAGGGACAATTTGGAGTCTTCAATCAACAACCTACATGTTTTGGGAATGTGGGTTGAAACCGGAGTACCCGGCGAAAACCCACATGGTCTAAAAATGGGGAGACCATGCAAACTCATACCTGCCAACTTCTGAAACAAGAAAAGCCTCGTAAAACGGCGGGGTCCAGGTTACGCAGTTAGCTGTCTGCATTTCCGCTTGTTAGCGTTTTTTTTATCATTTCAAATAATGTACGGCGTACTGCAACTTTTATACGGGAATTGTAGTCATTTATATGAACAGCTATTAGCCAAGGTTGAGAGGTATGAAACTCAAACTCGCATCATTTTCACCTTTTCTTGAGCGAAGTCTAACTCCTGGAAATGCTTGGGAGTATTCCTCACGAAACGACTGTCGTTTTATTTTACTTTTCACACTTTTTGTAGATTTTTTTACGGCAGATGCTATTACACGACAATGATAAAGACGCTAATTCTTTGAGTCTCGATTCCAGGAATGAACTGTCACTCTGGATTCCCGGAAAGACCCATACCACGCGGATGCGCAATTCATTCATCTAAACGAAGCTAACAGCTAGCACTGAGCCAATCGCCCGTTCTCGTATTTTGAATTAATGTTGAGTACAGCACTTATAGTGTTTTTTTTATTGTAAACCGTAATTTTCATTATTATGTCGTAACAGAATAATGAAAACCGTAGTTTTTAACGGGAATACCGGAGTATTTGGCAGGTATGCAAACTCCACACAGGAAGTCCAGAACTGGCATTGAACCACGACTTCTATCTTGTGAGGTTAAACCGCTAACCACTAGATCACAGATCTACCCTATTGTGACAATCTGCATAAGAAAATGGTTGTAAAAAAGGTGAATCATCATATTGAGAAGGTTGACTTCCCCTGACGTCAACCCAATTGAGATCTTGTACTGCATACCGAAAAGAAAGCTAAAGATGGACTCTGGGATTACAAAATGGGTTCTCAGGGTAATCTATACCACTGATGCTACACTGAGCATTACATTACCTTTGGTCCCGCGATCTGAAGAGCAAAAGAAAAACAAGTCATCAATCGATTAGCTTTGTGAATGCATATCAGCTGTCATATGGAGTACAGTTCCACCTCCTGCTTGGAAGGAGACGAGCATTTGTGATTGGTTTACCTACCTCCTCCCCACGATGCTAAGTCCAAGTCCCTGCCCGGGCTTCTTTTGCAACTCCACAACAAAGGAGTCCCACAAGTCCTCCTCTTTGTACTGAGCCTCGTCCCTGTAGACGATCAACCGGACCCGCTGCGGGGTCTGCCGCAGGACGTTGATGGCTTCGTCATGGCTTGCCGCGCGCAAGTCGATGCCGTTTACCTACGACAGACCAAGCCAAACAGTTGAAGGTGTCGTTTTGAGGGTGGCGTTGAGTCGAAGTTGCACCCGTGGACTGCTTGGGGTGTTTATAAAGGGGGTGTTCATGATTTAAGGAAGTGAATTCTATTTCTGTGCATGTTCTGCCTAGCCTTGTCTTTCAAATACAATATCGCGCTCCCATTCAAAACCAGACCTCCAGGATTTGATCTCCAGCCCAAAGCCTGCCATCCTTGGAAGCCGCACCTTCTTCGTAAACCTCGTGGATGATGATGGCCCCCTGCAGCCAGGAACGAAGAGACATAAGAAAGAAAAAAAAATCTCATCCATTGTTTAAAGCCTTCCTCACCAGCAGAGTATCGCAGCCCCCCACGATACTGAGCCCCAGGCCTGTTTGCCCTTTAGAGATGTCGATGGTGGTCTCACAGCCCGGGATGATGGGGCACGTCGCCGGGTCGCTGGGCAGCGTCGTCGGGCTGGACGAGCGACTATGACCTGAAGTCATAAAAAGCAAGCCAATGTGTCTTACCGTTTGTGGGTCTTTTAAATTACCATGCTTTCCGGTGTATAAGGCGCACCCAAAAGCCTGAATTTTCTTCAAAAGATGACTCTGTGCTTTATACGCCGGTGCGCCTTATATGTGAAGTAATATTGAGCCACAACAGGTCTCACGACTGTCAGCAGCTACCGACTCAGCAGTAGTGCATGTTGGGAAATATAAAACCAGCGTTTCATTTGGGTAATCTCTTAAAATTACCGTACTTCACCAAGTGATTTTTTTCTCAATTTCACCATAATGTCCCATTTTTGGCACAATGACTAGAAACTGAAAATTTTTCGTTTTTTTGCATTTAGGGTCTCAAAAAAATTGGTAATTACTGAAAAAATTAAGGCCAAAATATTCCATGGAAACCCCTAATGAACATAAACGTTTTAAAGATGGAAAATTGTTAATCTCAGAAAATCAAATATATTTTTATATTGTGATAAACTCTGATAAAACCTTGGAATATTCTTTCCAATATGGATGAGGTGAGTCCAGATTTTCACGTATGTTTATTCAGCATCTGACTGACTGTTTTGTTGACATTCCCTTTAGCGCAGAAACCGTCTAACCGTTGTAACATAACCCCAGCCTCTATTCTAGCGCCTTATGATGTGGTGTGCCATATATACGGAAAATGTTTTAAAATATGTCATTCGTTGAAGGTGCACCTTATAATCCAGTGTGATTTATAGTGCAGAAAATACGATACAACCTGGTCACAAACATTGACTCACTTGAAGATGTTTCAGGTCGGTTGAGCATACCGGGCAGACTGGCCGCCTCAATTTCCCCATTCACAGTCGCGGCGTGGCCTTCCTGCATGGTTAGTTTGTTCTCTTTGGTCCTTTCACCATCCTCAACGTCTTCCTGGTGATGACATGAAAGGAATGTTTTTTGCTCTGCGTTGCCGCGTGGGTTTATTGTGCTTAAATCACAGTCGTGGTGCAATACAAAGTGTGTGTGTGTATGTGTGTGTGGGCCTTCTAATTGGGGGCCGGACATGCACGCCAGCCTTGCTGTGGGTTTTGTGCAGCCTGGGAAGTCTTGGGGGACCACACAAGGAATGATTTCAGTGTCCATACGATGGCACATCATCAAATAGTGCGGCTGTGCGCGAGCTTTCGAGTCACCATGCTTCAAATTCAAACAAAATCTCTTATAGCTTCTTTTAACTCATTCACTGACAGACGACTCCAGTGCCAGGGTTTTTGTCATTTTCATTCAAATTGCAGGACCCACAAAATATTGAGTTCTAGGACTACATAAACAGTCAATACAGCGTTAGAAAATTTAGACTCTATTCTTTCATCAGACAAAAAAAAGTATTCCTAAATTATATGGGTCTGGAGTAATCGGAGTTTGAAATCGGGGCGGGGCTGTACAAAAATCAAATGCTGCCGCCTCATAGGAAGGAAAAACATTGCCAGAAATCTGAACAGCGCTTTATCGACAACCTCCCTTCCGGCAAGAAAAAACAAAACCTGAACAAATTCGGAAATTGCGCTCCACGTCATGCTTTTTAATTCCTGAACAAATTCGGGAATGGCAGTGAATGAGATAAAGTAGGTGAAATTGCTTGAATTCAAAGCGGCATATTTTGTTTTCAGGCATGGCTTCTTGAGTGTCCAGGATGTGAACAAAAACTGGTATCTGTCGCTGAATGATCACAAAATATAAAACAGGAGTCTCATTGAAAATGGCCAAAATGGCTTTCTGAAGCCAAAATGACAGACTTTGTCTCTTGTCAGACTTGTGAGGCTTATTTCTGGGTCGACTAATGATAGACATTTCCAAATTTCATGGTAGGAACACGCACTGCTTTTCAGGGTGCTGAATTTCCCTGTCGCTCTGCCTGACCACTTGTTCATGCATGCAACATGTGTTCAGACACTTTGTCCGGGCTAGGCTGTTTACCTCCGCACGAGACTCGGCTGCGTCTCCCTCCGTTTCTCTCACTGGTCCCACCGCCATCTGCTCCAGGGCTCCTGTGTTCCTGTTCCACAAGAGTCATAACTCACGCGAGCTGTCACTTAGACGGTCTGCTCGGAAAAGGAAGACCAACCAGTTCAGTGGAAGGACAAAGCTGAGGTCATAAAAGTTAATGACACTCAGCTACAGGGTTTGTTTACCTTTGTCCCTAAAGGCAACTAAAATAACATTGGTTGGTGTTGATGTTTTTGTTAGTAACAGGGTTCACATTTTTTTTCCTTGGATACAAACTTCAAACATCATCTTTGAACGCAAGATTGCACCGGGTTGTTTATTCCTTTTCGTGTTATGACGTCTCCCTCTAGTGGACTTCGTCTAACATTGCAACAATGGGAAAAGGATGTACAGTATCTTTTACCTGATAAAGATGATTTTGACTTTAGATGGGGAGCTTTTGATTATGGAAGATGCATTCTGGTGGCTTTGACCATAAAGGACTTGTCCGTTAATCTAGAAGGGGAACATATAATAAAAATTAGCCGTGTTCAAAATGCTCATGAAAAGTCCGACGTCTCACCTCGAGTAGCTCATCCCCGACAAGCATGCGTCCGTCAGTCCCAGCCGCCCCAGCGGGTTCAATGCCCACCACAAAGACGCTCATACGGGCGCGGTCCCGGTTGCCAGCCAGGCTGAGTCCGAGGCCCGTCTTGCCCTTCTCCAGTTCAATCGCGTGCAGGGCGCCTGGGAGGCTGCCATAACGCTGGATGATATTCTCTGAAACGTACCAATGAAAGCATTTGCTTGTCACCGCGATTGAAGGCAAAGGTTTTTTTGTACGTCAAATGTTAAATACAACTGAACTGCAATGAACAAATGTGCTGGAAGAAAAAATATGTTTCGAAATGAATCATCGTATCATGTCATATTAACAACATTACAAATTAATCTATAATACATATATACATACATATATAGACAAATACGCACGCGCACGCACACATACGCACGCACACACACATACGCACGCACACACACACACACACACACACACACACACACACACACACACACACACACACACACACACACACACACATTTTTTGGGTGAGGCAGCCATCATATGCCATCAAAGTACTCTGAAATGTCCATATCTAAATAATGCAAATAATGACTAACATTAAATACATGCATTTGACTTACTGGTGACCATCTGTGACCTTAAATGAACCCAGATGGAGAAAAAAGTGCAGAGACAATTCTGAATACATAATAAACATGACAAGGAGCTCACCCCAGTCGTTCTCAAAGTTGTCCTCTTCTTCTTCTATCTCCCCGTCTCTCACGTCAACTTCAAGGGGCGTAGTCAGCGTCTGCACCAGGGTGTCTGTGTCCGTTTCCCCCACGTGGGGCACCACCGGTAGGGTGAGGGACATGTTGGCAGGTATCGTGTTTACAGCGTCGCGCTTCTTGGGCTTCGGAGTGGGGAAGGGGGAGATCCATATGAGTGAAAAGACTAAGACATTGTTTTTTTATTTTTTTTAGCCGGAATCAATCATTGCTTGCAGGTTTGCCAGGAGAGCGTAATAAATAATCAGAAGCGCATGTGTTTGATTTAGTAGCATTGTGTTAGTTGGGGCGGATTAACGATTGGGCTTGAGGCTTAGTCAGACAACAGCTCATAATATACGGCCAAACTTGGCTCATTGAACAAATTTGGTTTGTCGTTTTGACTTCTCACTAATATTCACACAAGCTTTCTGTTGAAATTTTAGGACAACCCTAAAATGCAAACATCATCATAAGAAAATCTGAACAAGGAGCCAAACAGAAAAATTCGAAACAGGTTTTGACAACCTCTCCTGAGCCTTTCTGTGACTCTTCCAGTCACTTTCACGCTGCCCATAGTGTTCAGCATTTTATAGGTGTTGTTTTTGGTCTCCTCATGACAAAATGTCATCATCCTGATGGAGAACAATAACCTAGGTCACAGGTGTCAAAGTCAAGGCTCGGGGGCCAAATTTGGCCCACCACATCATTGTATTTGGCCCGCGAGAGCAAATCAAACCTGTGAGATTCCATGATGCTTGCTAAAGTCTGAGCCAAAATTTAAAATTGTCATATGTAAACAACAATAACAATCATTATTTTTTACTTCAAATTTGAAAACTAATTATTCATTAATTTGTTGTGCACTCTATATGTAATATGCGGAGAGGAGGAAACAAACTAATGGCTTCCCCAAATTCATAACGGCCCCTTAGAGGAAACCCTAACTACAATGTGGCTCGCAGCAAAAAAAAAAAGAGTTTGACACCCTTGCCATATAGGTTGATCCTGAAATTTCAACCGGGAGCAGAGTATTATTTTCCAACGAAAAGAACAGGAGTCTCGAAGTGACAAATGAAGAATACGAATGTGATGATTTGACACAGACAAACACTGAAGACATCTACGTGTGCATGCATGGCTCTTGTTCAATTGACTGACATTTTGCAATTCGTGGCTTGGGGTGTTGTACAATTTATCGAAATGATATAACCCATTCATTACCATCTACTGATGTACTTGCTTTGTTCAATGCTGATAGGTGGGAGATGTTGCTCCATTATAAATTTCAAATTGGCAAACAACTTCTGATGCGCAACCACCACTAGATGGCATCGATGAGCATTTTTTAAACAAGATCAGCAATTTGTGAGTCCGCTACATTTTTTGTGAAACCACTGTTTATCAAAAAACAATGGTAAAAGGCAGAATCTAATGGTTTTTGTTTCCTCTCGTGAAAGGGGAGCATTTTTTTTCTTTCATTTGGAGGATTTGTAGGCCTTCCCGTAGGTCTTGAGCATTTCAGAATGTTCTAAAATGGCGGAAAGTGAATTAGTTTTTCGGGCAACATTGTAATTTATGGAAATTATGGATCTATTCTAGTGAGAGGACATGAGTCATCTATTTTAGACATTGACATTTATGGCAACAATGTTAGTTAGCAAAACAAAAGGAGCAAAACACCTTGCTGAGCTGTTTTTACTTGTCACTCAAGTCAGTAGAGCAAAAAAAAGGAACAACAGTTAATTCCTTTTTTGTGAAAAAATGAGAAAGCCAATTTTCACAACAGCAAATATTAAACATAACAAATTGAATTGCTTAACCTTTGTCCAAATTTGTTTGCTTGACAGTCACTACTTGGTATCATTTGGGGATAGAGAGGCATATTTTGCAAATAAATCACCACCCTCAAAACAATTGGCACCATTTGAGGACATACGGTAGCAATTGTTGAGAATACATTAGCTGTCACATGACATAACGTTGCCATTGGCCCATTCCATAGCACGTGCATGCACCGAGAAGGACAAGTGGAAGGCCACAACAGAGACCCACAAACCTTAAACGGGGTAGGAGTGAAAGGGTTAGTTGGGGAGAGGCGGAGGACAAGTCTACTGTGACTGTCACCCTCCTATAGAGAAGAGACAAAGGGTGACAACTTTAGACGATGACGCATTTATGACATCACATCGATTCACCCACAGTGCTTTCATGTGCAGTGAAAAAGAAAAGCCACTGAGTTCAAAAGGTCACCAACCTTGTCCTCCTTATCTCTGGGTAGATTTGGCACATTCTCCTCGATGCACTCTGTACTTGTTGATGACTACATGACACAATACAACATCAACTTATATTGCGCAGTGCTCCCGCGTAAAGTGAGTGCCCAATTTTCTACACGATAAGGCCCATCTAAAAGCATTCCATTTTTATCAAAAGCCGACCGTATTATCATCCCATGCACCTTCTATATCACAGGGGTCAAAGTCAAGGCCCGGGGGCCATATATGGCCCGCCACATCATTTTATTCGGCCAGCGAAAGCAAATCAAGCATTGTCCAGTTCCATGAGGCTTGCTAAAGTCCGACCCAAAATTTCAAATTGTTGTATGTAAGCCACAAAAACAAACAGTAATTATTTTTCATTTCACATTTGTAAACTACTCATTAATCAATTTGTTGTGCACTCTGTATGTAATATGTGAAGGGAGATGAAACTAATGGCTTCCGCAAATTCAGAACGGCCCTCGAGAGGAAACCGTCACTACAATGTTGCTGATGGCAAAAAATGACTTGAATAATAATAACACATTTCATTGACACCCTTGTTCTATATGGATCAATATTCTGATTTCTTGTACAAAGTCTTTTAAATGTTCTATCAAGCGTTTTGTTACAGCGGCAGCTGTTGTGAAACGCTATATAAATTAGGATGTATTGTATTGAATTGTAGTGTATTCACTTTAGTGTAGCTCTATCTAGCAGACACATAATGCAATCGCAGCCACTATTATTGTTTCTGGTCTATGCGACTTATAATGCGGCGCACCCTATATATCAATCCCGTTTTAAAATAGGCCATTCGTTGAAGGAGTGAGTGCCTTATAGTGCGGAAAATACAGTACGGTACATGCTATTTCCTCTTTGGCAAACCAACACCAAAATGACCTCTCGATTGTCCTACCATAAAAGTAGTTGCTGCAAACAGAGCTAATGTTACCTTGGAGTCAAGATACACTAACTTCCGAGAGACAAGCACACACACACATACACACACGCACTAAACAGCTCAGTTCCATCAGGAGACACTCACAGCGCTTTGGCATGCACGCTACAGTGCTCATGCCAGGTAATCCATCTCTCTTGTATTCTATGCCCCTGGTTTCCATTGCATCAGCTATCAATCACACTCACGCTTGTCTTATCTCTGCCTCCCTCCTTGCTTTTCAATGCGGGAGCGCCCA